>NW_006406441.1:0-1348 GCF_000299155.1 Elephantulus edwardii
AGAAAGCAGAGAATACCAGAAGAATGTCTATCTGTGCTTCATTGACTATGCAAAGGCTTTTGACTGTGTGGATCACAACAAGCTCTGGCTGACTGAGAAGAATGGGAATCTCAGAACATTTGATTGTGCTAACGCGAAACCTATACTTGGACCAAGAGGCAGTCGTCAGAACACAGCAGGGAGACACTGGAGATTCAAAATCAAGAAGGGGGTCCATCTGTCTCCATACCTTTTCAATCTGTATGCAGAACACATCATCCGAGATGCTGGGCTGTGTGAGGAGGAATGAGGCATCAGGATGGGTAGAAGAGTCATCAACAACCTGCATTATGCAGATGACCCAACCCTGCTTGCTGAAACTGAAAAGGACCTGAAGCATTTGCTGCAGAAGGTCAAGGACTACAGTTTTCAATATGGACTGAAGCTCAACATCAAGAAAAGAAAGATTCTCACCACTAGGCCAATTGGCAGCATCAGTATGGATGGTGAAGAGATTAAGATAGTTATCAGTTTTAATTTACTTGGTTCCACAGTCAACATTCTTGGTAACAGCAGCCAGGAAATCAGGAGATGAATTGCACTGGGAAAGTCAGCTGTAAGGGACCTCTCAAGAGTACTGAAGAGCAACGACGTCAGGCTGGAGACAAAGGTGCGCCTGATCCAGTCTATAGTCTTTGCAATTGTGTGCTATGCATCAGAGAGTTGGACAGTGAATAGGGATCATAGAAAGGGAACTGATGCCTTTGAGCTGTGGTGCTGGAGAAGAGTGTTGAAAATACCATGGACTGCTAGGAGAACAAACAGATTTGTCCTGGAGAGGGTGAAGCCAGAATGCTCCTTCGAGTCAAGGACTGTGAAGCTTCATCCGACATACTTTGGGCATGTTGCAAGGAGCTCCTTGGAGAGGGACATCATGTTAGAGAGAGTGGAGGGACGGTGCAGGAGAGGAAGACGTTCAATGAGGTGGATAGATTCTGTGAGTGGAGTGGTAGGAATGAATGTGTTTGAGACGGCAAGGTTGGCACAGGATAGAACGGCGATTAGTGCTCTTATACATAGGGTCACTACGAGTCACAAGCCACTCAATGGTACATAACAACAACAACAAGTGTAATTAATTATGTTGATTGTTTTACTAATGTTGAATCATCCTTGCATACCTGTTATGAATCCCACTTGGTCATGATGAATTATTTTTTTGTATGCTGTTGGATTATACTAGCCAGCATTTTCTGAAGGATTTTTGCATGTATACTTATGAGAGGTACCAAGGGGGAGAGGGTACTTGGCAAGGACCAGAGAGCATTATACCAAGTGAACTAACTCAATCCTATAAGGTCAAATACTG
>NW_006406442.1:0-1348 GCF_000299155.1 Elephantulus edwardii
CAAACAGATTCGTCCTGGAAAGGGTTTAAACCAGGTGGCTCCTTGGAGGCAAGGATTCTGAAGCTCCATCTAACATACTTTGGACATGTTGTGAGGAGAGACCGTTCCTCGGAGAAGGACATCATGCTTGGCAGGGTGGAGGGACAGCGCAGGAGAGGAAGGCCCTCTATGAGGTCGACTGATTCAGTGACTGGGATAATAGGGATGGGAGTTTCGGAGACAGTGCTATTGGCACAGGACAGAGCAGAGTTTAGGGCTGTTGTAGATAGGGTCGCTATGAGTCGCAAGCGACTTGATGGCACATAACAACAACAACAGTGAAAATTGTGGGTGTTGGTTTGTACTAAAAGCTGAATACATTAATAATGTGGAGACCCATGCAGACAGTATAGATAAATAAGTCACTTTACTACTTGTGATACATACTCTAAAGTAATAATATATTGAAGTTTGAATAAGGGGTTTGTATTATATGTTTATAATTGAGTTACCTGTGAAGATAAGGATACAGGATATGAAGGCATGGTAGATGGAGGATCCCAAAATCGACTTCTCACTTTATGTAAATTATAGTGACAATTTTGTTGGAGGAGGTGAGGACAGAAATGAAGATTAAGTGGAATATTTGAGAAATATTTTGGGCATTAGCAACTCAGACTTGATGATGTAAGAGGGGAGTGTCAAGACTATAGGACTTACTGAAATAAAATAGGCAACAACTTGGAAAAAATGCATATAACTTACTTAAAAATTGTGGCTATAAAATTTTTCACCAGCTTTTTCTTTTTGTATACTTATTTTCTAAGACCTTCTCCTTTTAATCTACTTTCTTTCCTTTAAAATCTTCATTTATTTTGCTTAGGCATATCTACTCTTTGTTTTGATTTTTTGATGATCCAGGGAAATTTTCAGAATCTCTTCTGTCATCCACTTTGATCTTTTCTTCATCCTCTGTCTCTGTAGTGCCTTTTTGCTCTCTTACGGATGGTAACTTTGATGTCATCCCATAAGTCATCTAGTGTTCTATCATTAATGATCAATGCCTTAAAATTATCCTTGATTTTGGTTTCAGGTGGATTTGTTTTTTAGATTTTGGTGTTTGGGGATTTGTTTGCATTTCCTTCAATTTTTAATTTTACTTGCACATAAACAATTGATGGTCTCTTCTGTAGTTAGTGTTTTGCCTGGTGTTGACTGCTGATATTGAACTTCTCCAATGATTCTTTCTGCAAATGTAGTCAGTGTATAGTCACTAAGTTTCTTAAACAAATAATGTGCTATGAATAAATCACTGAGTGTACAAAATTCAATCTTTGATTTCCAGCCTCATTTCTCTCAAGTCCATAAT
>NW_006406443.1:0-1348 GCF_000299155.1 Elephantulus edwardii
ATGATGGCTGAGAGAAAACAAATCAGCTTTAGGTGGTGTAACTAATCTCACATCTCAGAAAAGGAAGAGGCTCCTACTAATAGGCTTCGGACTTGCTAATAAGAACAAATTATGTCTCATCATATAATTGTACAGCAAAAGGAATTCTGAACAGATATTTACAGAAACATCTGCCTTCCTAATCATGTGGCTACTGCTAAAACTATACACTATTGTCATATCACTACATAAAGCGTAATACATGTATATTACATATTTTATACAAAAGGAAATTTGTGGGAAATCAAACTCAACCGACTGGCCTTGATGACCAGATCTTGGGAGCTTTTTGCCTGTGACAGGGGGTAATTTTTTTGTACTCTCTGGAGGAAAATATCTGTGTTTTTCTTTCTTTTCATAGGTTTCAACTTAGCACACTGTTCTGTGTATTACATATGTACTAGTCTAACACATGTCCTTGACTGGTGTCAGTGGTTTGCACACAGAAGAGACAGGTCCTTGGAGAAGACAACATGCTTGGAAGGATGGAAGGACAGCACAGGAGTGGAAGACCCCGGATGAAATGGATTGATACAGTAACTGGGGCAATGGAGGTAGATGTGTCGGAATTAGTGAGACCGGCTCAGGACAGGGCAAGCTTCATTGATTGGGTCGCTTTGAGTCACAGGTGATTTGACAGCACACAACATCAACTCACTGCAAGGCTGAAGATTCCAATCCACCCAATGGTGCTAAGGAAAAGATGTGGGGATCTAATTCTTAAAAGATCACAGCCCAAACTTAAAATCCAGAAACAGCCAGGTTAATGGTCCACTAGAGACTGAGGGACCTTTTAAACCTGGAACAAAACTCATCCCCGTGGCTCAACTTTCAGTCAAACAACCGACAGGCCTGTAAGATGATCAGGAACATCAGGGAAGTGCTCACCCCTTAGAAACCCCAACCACGTAAGAGCAACAGTGCAGCATCTGCCCAAGAAGGCAAGAGGGTGTGGTACAGGAGGATTCATGGAAACGAGAATGACAGGGAGGGAGTGGGGAAAATGTGATTACACTGTGGGTACTGCAATAAACGCTATCAAACAAAACAGTTAAGTGGAAAATCAATTTGCTTCATAAATGCTCACGCAAGTCACAATAAGGAAAAATGAAAATTAAAGGATAAAAAAGATTACAACCACGAAAATTCTGTGGAACTCAGTTTTAGCCTTTAAAGTTAAGTAAGGTTACTTGGGAGTTTGAATCATTAGGACTTCAATGTTACTTGGCTGTTGTTGTTATGTGCCATCGAGTCACTTGCGACTCACAACGACCCTATGTACAAGAGCTCTAAACGCCGTTCTATCCTG
>NW_006406444.1:0-1347 GCF_000299155.1 Elephantulus edwardii
TCTGCCAAACATGATGTCCCTCTCCAAGGACCAGTCCCTCCTTGCAACATGCCCAAAGTATGTCAGATGAAGCTTCAGAATCCTTGACTCCAAGGAACATTCCGGCTTCACCTTCCCCAGGACAAACCTGATTGTTCTCCTAGCAGTCCATGGTCACTCGTCTCCAGCACCACAGCTCAAAGGCATCAATTCTCTTTCTGTCGTCCCTATTCACTGTCCAACTCTCCGATGCATAGCACATAATTGCGAAGACTATAGCCCGGATCAGGTGCACCTTAGTCTCCAGTCTGATGTCGTTGCACTTCAGTACTCTTGAGAGGTCCCTCACAGCCAACTTTCCCAATGCAATTCATCTCTTGATTTCCTGGCTGCTGTTACCAAGAGTGTTGATTGTGGAGCCAAGCAAACTAAAACTGTTAACTATCTCAATCTCTTCACCATCCTTACTGATGCTGCCAATTGGCCCAGTGGTGAGAATCTTTGTTTTCTTGATGTTGAGCTTCAGTCCATATAGGAGGCTGCAGTCCTTTATCTTCTGTAGCAAGTGCTTCAGTTCCTCCTCAGTTTCAGCAAGCAGGGTTCTGTCATCTGCATAACACAGGTTGATGATTCTTCCACCAATCCTGATGTCACATTCATCTTCGTATAGCCCAGCGTCTCGGATGATCTGTTCTGCATACAGATTGAAAAGGTATGGAGACAGAATACATCCCTGATGAATCCCCTTCTTGATTTTGAACCACGTAGTGTCTCCTTGCTCTGTTCTGATGACTGCCTCTTGGTACAAGTATAGGTTTCACATTAGCACAATCAAATGTTCTGAGATTCTCAGTCTTCTCAGAGTCAGCCACAGCTTGTTGTGGTCCACACAGTCAAAAGCCTTTGCATACACAGCATAATGTTCTTCAGTCACTCCCACGTTATATAGTAATTTTTCAATTGCTGCCCTCGAATGCTGTATAGTATTCCATTGCGTGAATATACCAAAATTTCTCAACCCATCCATTTGTGGTTTAACATTTGAACAATTTCCATGTTCTTGCGATGGTGAATAATGTTATGAACATTGGTGTACAAATCTCTATCAGTTCTAATTTTCTTCAGGTATATTTCTAGCTGAGGCTCAACGTCAAGAAGACAAAGATCCTCAGCACTGGACCAACTGGTAGCATCAGGATGGATGGTGAAGAGATTGAGATTGTTCACAGCTTCAGTTTGCTCGGCTCCACAGTCAACACTCTTGGCACCAACAGCCAGGAAATAAAAAAAACGTATTGCGATGGGAAGTCTGCTGTTAGGGACCTCTCTAAAGTACTCAAGAGCAACGGTAAAAAAAAATTTAAAAAA
>NW_006406445.1:0-1294 GCF_000299155.1 Elephantulus edwardii
GCATCAGGATTGGTGGAAGATACATCAACAACCTGCGTTATGCAGGTGACACAACCCTGCTTCCTGTAACTGAAGAGGACCTGAAGCACTTGCTGCTGAAAGTCAAGGACTGCAGCCTTCAATATGGATTGAAGCTCAACATCAAGAAAATAAAGATTCTAACCACTGGGCCAGTTGGTAGCGTCAGGATAGATGGTGAAGAGACTGAGATAGTTCACAGTTTAAGTTTGCTTGGCTCCACAGTCAACACTCTTGGTACCAGCAGCCAGGAAATCAAGAGACGAATTGCATTGCAAAAGTCACCTGTCAGGGACCTCTCCAGAATAGTGAAGAGCAATGACATCAGGCTGGAGACTAAGGTGTGCCTAATCTAGGCTTTCGTCTTTGCATTGGAGAGCTGGACAGTGACTAGAGATGATAGAAAGAGAACGGATGCCTTTGACCTGTGGTGCTGGTGTAGAGTGTTGAATATACCATGGATTGCCAGGAGAAGAATTAGGTTTGTCCTAGAGAGGGTGAAGCCAGGCTGATGCTTGGAGGCAAGGATTTTGAAGCTACGTCTGACATACTTTGGGCATGTTTCAAGGAGGGACCAATCGTTGGAGAGGGACTTCATGTTTAGGAAAGCGGAGGGACAACGCAGGAGAGAAGGACCCTCAAAGATATGGATCGATTCAGTGATTGGGGTAATGGAAGTAGGTGCGTTGGAGACAGTGAGGTTGGCACAGGACAGAGCAGGATTTAGGGCTCTTGTACATAGGGTCACTATAAGTCACAAGCAACTCAATGGCACATAACAACAACAACAAGCGTCTCCATTAATAAACATGATATCTAAAAATATATGAAATTTGCCTCCAAAGATTTTAAAATAATAACTTCCTTCTTTGTTCCTCAAGACATGGGCTAAGGATGCTTTATGTCTCCCTTACAAGTGTTTTTCTAATAAACTATTTATTTTGTTTGTATAGAATACCTTCATGTTTTGCTGTCCTTACAAAACAGGAGAGGGAGAGTCCAAATTTGAAGAGTATATTGGAAACATTTTCTTGGTGACCACGAGAATTTTTAAATTTAGGGTGAAATATCTGTGAAATTTGGTGTATGAATATGTTGTTGTTATGTGCCTTCAAGTCAACTGCTACTCATTGCAACCCTATATAAAGCCGCACTGAAGCTTGTCCTGTCGTGAGCCACTATCACTGACTCCAGCACATCCTGCCCATTGCCTCAATTACATTATAAATCCATCTCATCTGGGGTCTTCCTCTCCTGCACTGTTCCTCCACCATTC
>NW_006406446.1:0-1265 GCF_000299155.1 Elephantulus edwardii
TTCAGAGCTGGCGGGGGGGTGCACAAGCCGGGTTGGGGTGGGGGAGCAATGCAATACCTGAAGATGGGGGTCGTGGGTCAGAGCTGCAGGAGTATGTCCCGGTTCAAGTCCACTCCCACCTTTCACTGTCTCTGCGCACAGCCCTTGGCCATTCCCAAAGTTCAGGGCTGGTGGGGGGGTGCGCGAGCCGGGTCGGGGGGTAGGAGCAGTGCAATATCTGAAGATGTGTGTTGTGGATCAGAGCTGCAGTGGTGTGTCCCGATTCAATTCCACTCCCACCTTTCACTGTGTTTGCGCACAGCTCTTGGCCAGTCCCAAAGTTCAGAGCATGCGAGGGCTGTGGGGGGCGCTGCGCGAGGCTGGTCATGGAGGAGCAATGCAATACCTGAAGATGGGAGCTGTTGGTCAGAGGTGCATGGGTGTGTTCCGATTCAAGTCCACTACCACTCTTCACTGCGTGTGCGCACAACCCTTGGCCAGTCCCAAAGTTCAGAGATTGTGGGGCTGGGGGTGAGCGAGCCGGGTCGGGGGGAGCAATGCAATACCTGAAGATGGGGTCGTGGGTCAGAGGTGCACGGGTGTGTCCCGATTCAAGTCCACTACCACTCTTCACTGCGTCTGCACACAGCCTTTGGCCAGTCCCAATCTTCAGAGCTGGCGGGGGCGTGCGCAAGCCGGTTCGGGGTGTTGGAGCAATGCAATACCTGAAGATGGGGGTCGTGGGTCAGAGCTGCAGGGGTGTGTCCCAGTTCAAGTCCACTCCCACGGTTCACTCCGTCTGCGCACAGCCCTTGGCCAGTCCCAAAGTTCAGAGCTGGCGGGGGTGGGGTGCTTGAGCCGGGTCAGGGTGGGGAGCAATGCAATACCTGAAGATGGGGTCGTGGGTCAGAGCTGCACGGGTGTGTCCAGATTCAAGTCCACTCCCACCGTTCACTGCGTGTGCGCACAGCCCTTGGACAGTCCCAAAGTTCAGAGCTGGCGGGGGGTGGGGGTGGGGGCTGCGCGAGCCTGGTCGTGGAGGAGCAATGCAATACCTCAAGATGGAAGCCGTTGGTGAGAGCTGCAGGGATGTGTCCCAATTCAAATCCACTCCCATCGTTCACTGTGCCTGCGCACAGCCCTTGGCCAGTCCCAAACTTCAGAGCTGGCGGGGGGGTGCACAAGCCGGGTTGGGGTGGGGGAGCAATGCAATACCTGAAGATGGGTGTCGTGGGTCAGAGCTGCAGGGGTGTGTCCCGATTGAAGTCCACTCCCACCGTTCACTG
>NW_006406447.1:0-1347 GCF_000299155.1 Elephantulus edwardii
GGCACCATAAAGGCAAGGATTTTAAAGTTACATCTCACATATTTCTAGGAGATAACAGTCCTTGGAGAAGGATATCATGCTTCAAAGGGTGGAGGGTCTGTGCGGTAGAAGATGAGGTTGAATGAGATGGATTGACACAATGACTGTGGCAATGGAGATGGTGGGGTTGACTCAGAATAGAGCAAGGTTCCGGACTACAGTTTATAGGATCCCTATGAGTTGTAGTTGACCCAACAGCAAATAACAACAACAGTTGTACTATGTGAGACAAAATTTCACCACTTCTGTCTCTAAGGACCACCCAGGTTTTCCTTCCTCCAAGACAGAGTTGTTTATTCTTTTAACAATCTGTGATATACTCAAAACTCTTTATCAACACTACAATTCCAAAGCCTCAATTCTTCTTTGGTCTTCTTTAGTCATTGTCCAACTTTCAGATGTATATGAAGCGAATGAAAATACCATGACTTCTATCTGGCACGCTTTACTCATCAAACCAACATCATTGCACTTTAGCTCTTATAAGAGGTCCTTGACAGCAGATTTCAAGAAAGGTAATTCCTTTAAAAAAAAAAAAAAGTCATGCTTGGGAAGGTAATGGGCCAGTGGAAAAAAAGGAAACTCTCATTGTGATAGATTGACACAGTGTCTACAACTATGGACTTGAATATGATGCAGATCACAATGATGGCACAGAATAAGGCAAGGTTCTGATCTATTGTTTATGTCACTGTGAATTGTAATCAGAGTGTGAAACCAATTTTCCCTTAGAGGTTAGGATTTTGAAGCTCCATATCATATACTTTGGATATGTGGCCAGGAGGGACTAGTCCTTGGAGAAGAACATCATGCTTGGAACTGTGGATGGACAGCACAGGAGAGGAAGTCCCCAGATGAGATGGATTGATAAAGTAATTGGGGCAAGAGGGGTAGGTGTGTTGGAATTCGTAAGACTACTCAGGACAGGGCAAGCTTCGGAGCTGTTATAGCTAGGCTAACTATGAGTCATAGGTGACTCAATGACACATAACAACAACAAGAACAATTACTCTACTATGACTTTATGTCATTCTAACTAATAATATCTATTAAAACCCTGTTTCTAAACAGTGTCACAGTCATTAGCATAGGAGTTTGGACTTCAATGTATCTCTTTTGGGGACACAGTTCAACCCATAATAGCCACAGTCCCTTCATGGACTCCAGAGGATAATGCATGCTTTTCCCCCTTCAGCTTCTAGCTGTTAACATCAAGTAGGTTTGGACTAAAACCAGTCCTATATACACGAGAACAAAATGCTGTCAAGCCCTGCACCAAATCCACCATCTGTTGTCCTTAAGCCCACT
>NW_006406448.1:0-1347 GCF_000299155.1 Elephantulus edwardii
TCACTGAATCAATCCATCTCATTGACGGTCTTCCTCTCTTGCACTTCCCTCCACCCTCCCAAGCATGACATCCCTTTCCAAGGACTAGTCCCTCCTTGCAACATGTCCAAAGTATGTCAGAGAAAGCTTCAGCATTCTTATTGCCAAGGAGCAGCCTGGCTTTACCCTCTCTAGGATGAACTTGTTTGTTCTCCTAGCAGTCCAAGAGTCCTAGAGTATATTCAATACTCTTCTCCAGAACCACAACTCAAAGACATCAATTCTCCTTCTATCATCCCTAGTCATTGTCCAGCTTTCTGATGCAAAGCAAGTAATTGCAAAGACTACACAATTCATATGGTATTTCTTGAAATATTTCAGTGTTAATGAATTCTTTCTGGTACAGAGACTGTTTATACCCTCCATCTTCTTTTGACGCTTTCTGGGTCATTCAGTATATAGCTCATAGCATCTTTCAATATTGCAACATGAGGCTTAAATTAATTTTTGAGTTCTTTTAGCCCAAGAAATTCAGAACGAGTTCTTCCCTTTTTATTCTCCAATTCTAGCCCTCTGCACATTCCATTATAATACTTTGCTCTGTTCTCCCTAGCTGACCTTTGAAGTCGTATGTTCATCTTTTTCACTTCAACATGTTTTCCTTTGGATTTGGTTTTTCAACACTCCAATACAATCTTCAGTCTCTTCTGACATCCATTTATAGTTTTTTTTTCTTCTTTCTCCTCTATAATGACCTTTTTCTTTCTTCCTGGATGATATCATCTCACAACTCATCTGGTCTTCTATCATTGGTGTTCAATGTCTTAAGCCTGTTCTTAAGATGATCATGAAATTCAGATGGAATTGATTCAAGAGCATATCTGTTTCCTGAGTGCTTAAGGGTAGCAGATATTTTTTGAATGGCACAGAACTGTACAGGAGTTTGTTCTGTTGAATAGAGGATTTCTGTGAATTGGAGCCAACTTAACAACACCTAATATTAAGAGCAACCCAAATGTGCTGAAGGTATAGAATCTAATGGCCCATCATGGCTTGATGTGAACACTGAAGGGGAGGGAAGCATAATTGATAACACTGAAGATCTGAAGCTCTGACAGAAGCAATGACAATGATATTTGTATAAGTTTTAGAAAGTGAGGAGGAGACAGAAAATGGCATATTAAATAGGTGGTTGTTTTTGTTAGGTGTCATCAAACAGAGTATATCTCATAGCAACTCTATGGACAACAGAGCTAATCTTGTCCTATCCTCTGCCATCCTCACTATCTCTGATAAACTTGAGTTCATTGCTGTAGTCACAGTGTCAATCAATCTCATTGGGAAGTCTTCCTCTCTTTCTCTGACCCT
>NW_006406449.1:0-1299 GCF_000299155.1 Elephantulus edwardii
GTGCTCACCAAGTTGTGCCAAGAAATCTGGAGAACAACCACTTGGCCAACTGACTGGAAGAGATCTATATTTGTTCCCATTCCATAGAAGGGTGACCCAACAGAGTGTGGAAACTACAGAATGATATCATTTATTTCACATGCAAGAAAGTTTCTACTGATGATTATCCAAAAACAACTGGAACAGCAAATCAACAGAGAACTGCCAGAAGTCCAGGCTGGGTTTAGAGGGGGTCGTGGTACTAGAGATGTTGTAGCTGATGTTAGATGGATCTTAGCTGAAAGCAGAGAATATCAGAAGAATGTCTGTCTGTGTTTCATGTATTATGCAAAGGCGTTTGACAGTGTGCATCATAACAAACTGTGGCAGACTCTGAGAAGAATGGGAATCCCAGAACATTTAATCGTGTTAATGCGATACTTATACTCGGACCAAGAGGCAGTTGTCAGAACAGAGTAGGGTAACATTGCTCGGTTCAAAATTGGGAAAGGTGTATGCCAGGGATGTGTCCTATCTCCATACCTTTTCAACCTGTATGCAGAGCAGATTATCCGGGAGGCTGGGCTCAATGAGGAGAAGTGTGGCGTCAGGATTTGTGGAAGATCTATCAATAATCTTCTTTATGCAGATGACAGAACCCTGCTTGTTGAAACTGAGGAAGACCTCATGCACTTTTTGCAGAGGGTCAAGGACTGCAGCCTTCAGTATGGACTGACGCTCAAGACAAAGATTCTCACCACTGGACCAATTGGCAGCATCGGGATGGATGGCGAAGAGATTGAAATTGTTCACACCTTTAGTTTACTTGGCTCCACGGTCAACACTCTCGACACCAGCAGCCAGGAAATCAATAAACGTATTGCGATGAGAAAGTCTGCTGTTAGGGACCTCTGTAAAGTACTCAAGAGCAACGGTGTGTCTCTGGAGACTAAGATGCATCTGATACAGGCCATGGTCTTTACAATCACTTATTGTGCATCAGAGAGTTGGACAGTGACTAGGAACGATAGAAAGAATTGATGCTTTTGAGCTCTGGTGCTGGAGAAGAGTATTGAATATACCATGGACTGCCAAGAAAACAAACAGATTCATCCTGGAGAGGGTTAAACCACGCTACTCCTTGGAGGCAAGGATTCTGGGGATTCGTCTGACATACTTTGGACATGTTATCAGGAGGGACATGTCCTTGGAGAGGGACATCATGCTTGGGAGGGTGAGGGACAGCGCAGTAGGGGAAGACCCTCTATGTGGTGGATTGATTCAGTGACTGGGGTAATAGGGATGGGTGTGTCAGAGGCA
>NW_006406450.1:0-1346 GCF_000299155.1 Elephantulus edwardii
TTGGAATTGACTAATGGCTAACCCTCCAGTGGGTATTCAGAAGCAACACAGGAATTGCACAGGAAGAGATTGCCCATCATCTCACAGAACAGCTGGGGGATTCGAACCATGTATCTTAGGGATTGCAGAGTAGCTTATTACCACTAGGTTACCAGAGCTCCCATTATCAAAATGGACTTTAAAAAAATTCAGATCCTCAATAGCTAGCTAGATAAAAGGACATAAACAGATGCTTCTTCCCTTTTAAAAATTAAAGATATGAAAAAGTCAACATTATTGAAAAATTAATATTGAAACAAGACTCCAGTATCATATAGTAGCTTTAGAATAGAAAAATTTTTATGACAATGAAGCCCTTGGTAAAAAATTACATAATCATTAAAACTAAGAAAGAAAACAAAGACTATTGGACAGAAAACTAGGAGCATGTACCAAGATAGCTAAAAATGTAGTTAAAATTTTGATGAGCAGTATTTCTGAGAACATATACTCCTCTTGTTGTTGTTATTGATTGCCTTCAACTCCAGCATGACTCATAGCGACCCTATGAACAAAAGGCCTGAAAGACTTCTACAACTATTGACATTTATCAAAGTTCATAGTTTCCGGAGGCATGTTATTTATGAAGTGGATGCCACTCCTGCTTCCAAATATACTCTTAGGAATATATACTCTTAGAAATATATTGTGACAGATAGTATCTATTGAGTGTTTATTTTCAATAAATGGAAAAAAACCTATAAATATCAAACCACAGGAAATTAGCTAATAATAGGCATTTTATGAAAAACTACATAGTTCTCAAAATTTCTTATAAATAACTCAAACTGCTAAGACAAGAAACAGGTATACCCTAGAGCAGGTGAAACCACATTGCTTCTTGGAGGCAAGGATTTTGAAACTTTGTCTCACATATTTTGGGAATGATGCAAAGAGGGACCAGTGCTTGGAGAAGGAAGTCATGAGTGGAAGTGTAGAGGGTCAGGAAAGGAGAGGAAGATTTTGGATGAGATGGATTGACATAGTAACCAATGCAAGGGAAGCAGGTGTGTCAGAGATGGTGAGGTTGGCTCAGGATAGGGCAGTGTCCAGAGCCATTGTTCACAGGATCACGATGAGTCATAGTCAACTTGATGGCACACAACAACATCAATAATCTTAGGGAAAAAAAAATAAAAATTTCCAATCATATGTGTATGATAGTTCCTCATTAAAAACCCAAAACAATCAACTAAACTAAAAGCTCAAATGAAAACTGTCGTTATAAAATTGGTAAAATTTGTTTTAACATAAATTAATAATGTGTGCCATTAGATTCTCATTAGTATTTAATTAATATTTTAACT
>NW_006406451.1:0-1259 GCF_000299155.1 Elephantulus edwardii
TGAAACAAAGATAGTCACTCCTCTGGTACTCTTTGCTTTTACCCAAACTACATTAGACACTGGCGGTAATCTATCTACTTTCATGACCTCTTATTATCCCAGCATGTTTTTCTGGTAGATCTCAATCATGTTGCCATTGGTTTTGGATAATCTTTAGCAGGATTTTTGCTAGTGTGTGATATTGGTTATATTGTTTAATAATTTACACACTCTGTCAGGTCACCATTTTTTTTTTTTGGGAATGAGAATAAACATGGATCTCTTTTAATCAGTTGGTCAGGTAGTTGTGGTCCAGATTTCTTGGCACAAGCTGGTGAACTTGTCTAGGGCAGTATCTGCTTGCTAAAATATGTCAACTGATATTTCATCACTGCCAAGGGCTTTACGTTTTGTAATTTCCTTTAGAGCAGCCTGTACTTTCTATGTGATAGCCATTGATTTTTGATGATATGTTAATTTTTTTAAATTCTTCTGTGTCAGTCAGTTTATTTTGGGACAGTGACTGCATACTTCCATCATCTTTTAATGGTTCTCGAGTCATTCAGTAGTCTGCCCACAGAATCCTTCAGTATTGCAACTTGTGGATGGAATTTATTCTTTAGTTCCTTTGGCTTAAAGAGTGCCAAGTTGTGGAAAGAATCCATTTCCTCCTCTTTGGCTCTGGTTATTGGTACATAAATTTGAATGATAATGGTATTAATGGGTCTTTTTTGAATGTGTATGGATATTACTCTGTCACTCACCACATTGTATTTCAAGATGTTTATAGATCTAGCCTTTTTAACTATGAAAGTGATCCTGTGTTTTTCACCTTTCATCTCAGGCATAGTACATTGTATGTTATATGATTCTAAATGTCCCATGCCAATCCATCTCATTTCATCAGTACATAATCCGTCAGTATTTATGTGTTCCATTTCTCTTTTAATGATATGTAGTTTTCTTATATCAAGCTTCTCACATTACACATTCCAATCATTAGTTGCTTCTTTTTTTTTTTTCATTAGTTGCTTCTTACAACTCTTCCTTCTCCTTTGTGTTTCCAAATTGGAATTCTCAACCTCAGTTACCATATCTGTTAGTCTACTCTAAAACTCTTCTAGCAATCCTATTTATAGCATAGTCAGGGGCTTCCATTTTTGTTCCCATTTGTCTCTTATTATTGTTATTGTTTTTGGCTTAACCTCTAGGTCTTTGAAACACCTTGTCTTGGTTATGTATATAATGTGAGATGTGGATCCTATTTCAGGTTTCTTCTG
>NW_006406452.1:0-1345 GCF_000299155.1 Elephantulus edwardii
TAAATAAACACAACATTTATTGTTGGAACTTTGCTTTCACTTCTGACACAAGTCTGAGTCATTTGGTCATTCCCACCAGGAAGGATTTCCACAAAGAGCCATTGGACAGCTTGAGAGGACAGTCACGGCAGCCTGTGCTTGAGTCCTTCAATAGGACTCCCTTCATTCAGGGCGTGTGTTCTGGGGATCGTGGGCTACTGAGTGTAGCAGCTCAGAGCCTGCAGTGGCCACACTCCTGGACAAGCCCAGTGCTGGTGGTCAGCAGCCACCATGTCAGCCCATGACTTAGACCAACCAACTCAGCGAGGACTCAAGGGGGTGCCCTGAGGAGTCAGCCCCACATCTGCTGTTCCCTCGTGCGGTTGGTACTGGTTATTATGCACACAGCAAAAGGCCTGGAAGTTGAACCAGGAGGAGACTAGTGACCCAAGTGGAAGTTGTGGTGCAGAGAAGTGCCTGCTTGTAAGGAAGGCTCTGCCCAGCACCCACAGGCTTCCACTGGCTCTCTGGAAAAGAATCAGCTTTCACAAAACCTGAAACATCTCAAGTCATTTCAGTCTCATTAAGTGTTCTCCCTGTCTCAACTTTTATATAAAGTGGAACTTTCTTTTAGAAAATATCATGAGTGTGTGCATACACACACAGGAAGGGAATTCATTGAGTTAGAAGATGAAACCAGAAGGCTGGAAGAATACAACAGACAATAGAGGGAGACCACCGGTGGCCTGGAGCAGTTACCGGCCAGGAGCTCTTAGCTATGACCAATACGTTACAGAAAACAGGTGAAGGAAAGTCACCACAATAAACCGTAGGCAGAACATTTTAGAACTGAAATACTCAATGACAAGAATTGATGAAAACACCAGCCTGTTGTCATCAGATGCCATCAAGTCAACTCTGAGTGACCCTGTGAACTCAGATCTAAAACCTGTTCTCTCCCTTACCATCTCCATCATGCTTAAGCCCACTGTGGTAATCACTGTCAGGCCATCTGGTCACTGTTGTACCTTTCCCAGCATGATGTCTCTCTGGGGCTTGCTTCCTCTTGAGAATGTCCAAAGTAAGAGAAAGTTTCGCTATCCTTGCCTCTAAGGAGCACTCTGGTTGCACTTTCTTCAAGGTGGATACATGTTTGTTCTTTTGGCAGTTCATAGTATGTTCAGTACTCTTCAGCAACACAATTTGAAAGCATCAATTCTTTGTCAGCCTTGATTGTGTAAGCTTCTCATTAGCACAATCAAATGTTCTGCGATTCCCATTCTTCTCAGAGTCAGCCACAGCTTGTTGTGATCCACACAGTCAAATGCCTTTGCATAGTCAATGAAACACAGATAGACAATTCCTC
>NW_006406453.1:0-1344 GCF_000299155.1 Elephantulus edwardii
AGTATTTATCCCTTTGTGACCGAGATACTTCACATAGCATAATGCCCTAAAAGTTCCCCCATATTGTTATGTTTTACTATCTCATTGTTTCCAATGCTGCATAGTATTCCACTGTTGCATAGTATTCCACTGTGTGTAGGTACTGCAGTTTTTATATCCATCCACTTATTGATGGGCACTTGGGTGGCTTCCATCTCTTTGCTATTGTAAATAATGCATCAATAAACATAGGTATGTATACATCTGTTTGGATGTTATGGTTTCTTTGGGGTGTATTCTTAGCAATGGAATCAAATGGTATTTCTATTTCCAACTTTTTGAGAAAGCACCAGACCACCTTCCATAGTGGTTTTACCATTTTACACTCCTACCGACAGTGATTGAGAGTTCCAATCTCTCCACAACCTTGCCAGCATTTGTGATTTGCTGCCTCTTGAACATTGCTACTGCTGCTGGGCTAGGATGACATCTCACAGTTGTTTTGATTTCCATCTCTCTGATAGCTAGGGATTTTGAATATTTCTTCATGTGTTTTGTTTGCCATCTGAATGTCCTCCTTGATGAAGTATTTATTCATATCCTGTGCCCATTTTGTTACTGGATTGTTTACCTTTTCCTTGTCAAAGTGCTGCAGTATTTTATAAATTTTAAACATAAGGCTCTTATCAGATACATCATTGCCAAATATGTTTTCCCAGTCTGTGGGTTTCTTTCTTACCTTGTTAAGGGAGGTTTTTTTAATGTGCATAGGGATTTGATTCTTAGAAGGTCCCATTCTTCTATATTATCCTCTCCTCATTATATGCTTTTCTTTATGCTTGGAAGACTGTTCATGCTGTGGATCAGGCCTTCCAGAGTTCTTCCTACAGTCTTTGGTTTTAGTTCTAGGTCCCTGATCCAGCGTAAGTTGGGTTTTGTATAAAGTAAGAGGTTAATTTTCTTCAGATAGTTTTTCAATTATGCTAACACCATTCGTTAAAGAGGCTTTCATTTTTCCACTTAACAAATTCTATCTCCTTGTCAAAGACCAGCTGACCATAGGTGAATGAATGAGCTGATTTCTGAGTTCTCAATTCTATTCCAGTCATCTATGTGTCTGCTGTTGTGGCAGTACCATACTGTCTTGACAACCACATAGTTGTTGTTATTGTTATGTGCCGTCGAGTCTTTTGCGACTCATAGCGACCCTATGCACAACAGCCCTAAACCCTGCTCTATCCTGTGCCAGCCGCACCGCCTCTGACACACTCATCCCGATTACCCCAGTCACTGAATCAATCCATCTCATAGAGGGTCTTCCCCTCCTGCGCTGTCCCTCCACCCTCCCAAGCATGATGTCCCTCT
>NW_006406454.1:0-1306 GCF_000299155.1 Elephantulus edwardii
GGGAAAGTGGAGGGTCATGAAGGAGGGGAAGACCCTTATCAAGATAGGCTGACATAGTGACTGCAACAATGATCTCAAGTGTAGCCAGGTGATGAGGACGGCACAGAGTAGGACAGGGTCCAGATCAACTGTTCATAGAGTTGATGTGAGTCATAGCCACAGCACCTACCAACAACAACAACAGCAACATAATGACTCAGATGGAATAAACTTTTCACTCAGTGAAAGATTCAATGATGCTTTGTAACTCACAAAAAAGGACAACATTTTCAGTCATTCGTTAATTAAAATATGGAATGTATGAAATGTGAATCTAGAAAAACTGGAAGTTGTAAAAAAAAAAAAAAAAGAAACACGCAAAGTTTAACATCCCAGGAATTAGTCAGTTGAGATGACTGGTATGGACCATTTTGAATCAGATAACTGAATTAGAAACAATCTAAAGAATAGAATTGACTCTGTAAACTTTCATTAAAAAAAAATTAAAATAAAATTAAAAAAGAATAGAATTGAAGCATTGAGCACTAAGGACTAGAGGAATTGTGAGATGATATCTAGGACATCGTTCATGAAGAAAGTGAAAGATCATTAAAAGACAGAGAATAAAGGAAAAAAATTATACCAGAAGAGAATCTGAATCTTGCACTGGAATGAAAGAAACTAAAACAAAGGGAAGGGATTCTGATTAAGAGAGTTGGACTGAAGATTTCAAAGAGCAGCTTGGAAGACAAAGCAGTATAGTAATATGTGCAAAGAACTGACATTAGAAAATTTTAAGGGAAGAATATGTTTGGCATTTGCTAAGCTGAAAGTAATTAACATACTGACTAGACTCTAATTGCAATACTGAAAGTTTTATGGGGAAAACACTGAATGACTGCAGGAACAAAAAGCAGTTTCACACAGAATCAATTCAGGTGATAGTGTGTAATAACTAACTAATGGTTCTGAAGGAAAATGTTCAAGCTGAACTGAAGGCATTGACAGAAAATAAAGTCCTAGGAATTTATGGAATATCAATTAAGATGTTCCAGCAACTAGATGCAACACTTGATGTGTCATTAACCTATGCCAATACATTTAGAAGACAGGCACTTGACCAATTACTGCAACAAATATATTTATTTGCATTCATAAAAAGGTGACCCAGTAGAGTGCAGATATTCTAAAAATAGAGAAATGTCTATCTGTGTTTCATCAACTAAGGCATTTACCTGGGTGGATAATAGCAAACTGTAGCTAACTCTGAGAAGAAGGGGAATTCCGGAACAGTTGATTATGCTAATGCGAAGCCTATACTTGGACC
>NW_006406455.1:0-1333 GCF_000299155.1 Elephantulus edwardii
CCATCTCAGGAACAGGTTTGAGGCCTTGAGCACCAATGAGCGTAGACCAAATGAGCTCTGGGAGGATATCAAGAAAATCGTCCATGAAGAATGCAAAAGATCATGACAAAGGAAAAAGAAGAAAAGATCAAGAGGGGTGTCAGATGAGACTCTGAGTATTGCATTAGAGCACCGAGAAGCCAAAGCTAAAGGAAGAAATCAAGAAATCAAAGAGCTGAATAGAAAATTTCAAAAGGCAGCTTGGGATGACAAAGCAAGATACTATAATGAAATGTGCAGAGAGCTGGAGTCAGAAAATCAAAAGGGCCGGACTCGCTCAGCATTTCTTAAGCTGAAAAAACCAAAAAACAAATTCAAGCCATGGGTTGCAAGACTTAAAGATAGTTTGGCTAGAATGTTGAATGATCCAGGATATATAAAAAGAAAATGGAAAGAGTACTCAGAGTCACTGTATCAGAAGGAATTGGCTGACACAGAGGACTTTCATGAAATAACATATGAGCAAGAACCTACGGTGATGAAGTTCAAGTTGCTATGAAGGAATTAGCAAAAAACAAGGCTCCAGGAGTTGACTGCATACTAATTGATCTATTTCAACAAACAGACACTGTCCTGGATGTGCTCACTAAGTTGTGCCAGGAAATCTGAAGGACAGCCAGCTGGCCAACTGACTGGAAGAGATCGATATTTGTTCCCATTCCAAAGAGAGGTGACCCAACAGAGTGTGGGAATTATCAAACAATATCATTGATATCACATGCAAGCAAGATGCTGCTGAAAATTATCCAAAAACGTTTGGAACAATGTGTCAACAGAGAACTGCCAGATGTGCAGGCTGGATTTAGAAGAGGTCACGGTACTAAGAATATTATAGATAATGTAAGATCGATCTTGGCAGAAAGCAGAGAATACCAGAAAAATGTCTATGTGTGCTTTATTGACTATGCAAAGGCTTTTGACTGTGTGGATCACAACAAGCTATGGCTGACTCTGAAAAGAATGGGATTCCCAGAACATTTGATTGTGCTAATGCAAAACCTATACTTGGACAGAGGCAATTGTCAGAACAGAGCAGGGAGACACCGAATGGTTCAAAATCAAGAAAGGGGTCCGTCAGGGATGTATTTTGTCTCCATACCTTTTTCAACCTGTATGCAGAACAGATCATCCGAGACGCTGGGCTGTAAGAGGAAGAATGTGGCATCAGGATTGGTGGAAGAATCGTCAACAACCTGCATTATGCAGATGACACAACCCTCCTCACTGGAACTGAGGAGGACCTGAAGTGCTTGCTGCAGAAGGTCAAGGACTGCAGTCTTCAATATGGATTGAA
>NW_006406456.1:0-1343 GCF_000299155.1 Elephantulus edwardii
GTGTGTGCTTCTTTAGTGTTCTGAACCTTGAATAATGAGTTACTAATTCTGAGTAAAGATTACAAAGGTTGAATTTTTTTAAAAAAATATTTTCAGAAATTATTATTTCACATTTATAAAACTAAATGTTTAGAAACTTTAAGTTCAATGTGTTTGTTGGTAGAGCCAACAAACATTTTGTGGGAGAGTTTGAGTCCACGTGTGGTCATGAGAGCATAGACTTTTGGCTCTACCAGCAAGCATTGCACATAGCAATTTCATGGCAGTACAAACAGCAGAGTGAGTGTGAATTAATTACTTCAAACTGTGAAGAGAATTCTAGCAACACCTGGTTACAGATAGAACCAGTGGGTGGAAATAACTAAGGTAAGTTTGGGGTTTGCTAAAGGATGAGATTGTTGGTAGGATAGTGGGGGAGGGGCTGCGGCCTCTGCCTCCTGCTGGCCTCTCCACGACCTAGACAAACCCTTTGTGATTTCAAACTTTGTGATGTTTGTCTGGGACTACATACATACTCAGAGTGCTTGCCCTTCAGCTTATGAAGTTTCAGGGAACAGTGTGCTTTAGATAATGGAGAGCGTTCTTTCACTTTTGAATTTCTGTTTCGATTTCCCAGAGGGTGGCCCCACTTTGACCTGGTTGTGTGTGCTGGGAATAGTTCTTTTCATCCTGATTCATCTAGTGTGGAAGCTCTATTTTTCAAAGAAGCAAGACAACCAAGACATCAAAAAGGTATGAACCCTAGGCAGAACTCCCAACACCGATCTTCTCTTTTGTAGTTTTTTCTGATTTTTCCAAATCAATTATGTTGGCACAGAACTCTCAACTGGCAGTCCAAGGAGAGTACATCTCATCCTCCTTTCAGGGGTGAGAACTGGGCAGAAAGAGTCCAGTGCAGTGTGATGAAGGGACCTCAAAATCCTAAACCATGGGATGCCTTGATCTGGGATTAGACATGCAGTCCATGCAGGAGCAGAGAGTCCCCGCACATAAAGGCTGGTCATGCTCCCTTGTCAGATTGGATAGGGTCAGTCAGTAGAGCAGGGATGAGTCTCTGAGAGCCCTTGACAGAGGCTGGATCCTGACCTCTCGGCCTCCATACCGGGTCCTCACCGTGTACGAGTTTCTTCTCGTTCTTCAGCAGAACTACTGACTGTAAATAACAAGTGTGGGTCTCATAGACATTAATATTTGGACATCTTCCAAAAGGAGTAAGAACAAAATAATATTAAAATTTTCAGTGTTGTATGTATCATTCTCAGCTGTTAGAATGTTTAGGTATAAAATTGCAGTTACTTTGTCAATTCATCTCATGGAAGGATTCCTCAGTTTTGTGTATCCTT
>NW_006406457.1:0-1343 GCF_000299155.1 Elephantulus edwardii
ATAACATTTAAAAAAGATAGCCAATAAATATTTTAACAGTGATATACTAAAAAGACTATATTCAGAAACATTTGAAAGTTCAGTCTGTGTGGACTCAAATAATTACCAATAAACTTATTTCAAATTACCTAAGTTCATCCATGTCTTAAAATTAAAATTGTTCCTACTCTCCAGAGCCTAGGACACTGGAAACTGAGACAACATGATAATTTTTAATAAATTAGTCACATAATATATAAAGGTAGATTTTAAAAAGCTAAATTAAACAAATAATTCTAAAATACGTAACTTTGAACCTAGTTTGACAGTTACCTCTATTAAAAGAAGTATATTTTTTTAAAAGAAACGTATATTCTCAAGATTTATTTGCCTGATTTCTAATCCTGATATTAGACCCATTTTGTTAGAATTTCTGAATGGTAGAATCTTGAAATAAGAATGTATTACTGTGTTAGCTTTAGATTTATTAGTTGACCGTGATTATGAAAGTGCTAAAATTTTAAAACTGTAGGTTTTTCTGTACATTCAGATAAATGTTATTATATACTGTTTAGTTGATTATGATTCATGTTGTGTTCTTGTTGTGTACCATCAAGTCAGATTGGACTCATAACTGATCCCCGTAGAAGACATTTAAGTACCGCCCAACTTTCTCCCGTGGATTGGCTGGTGAATTTAAACTCCATCTTTTGAGTTGCCAACACTGCTTGTGCAATCTTCATCATATCTGACATATTTGAGCACATTATTATAGTTATTTTGTCACAAGAATAAAAATTCTAATCCATACTTGTGTCCAATCTGTCTTTTTAAGGGTCTTCCCCTCTTATGCTGATCCTCCAAGTCTGATATTCTTTTCTGAGAATTGACCTAACAACATTCACAAAGTGTGTGAGTTGAGGCTTCACTATCTTTATCTCCAAAGAGTACCCTATTGACACTTCCTACAAGATTGCTTTGGAAGTTTCAGGTTGTTTTGCAAGTACATTCGGTATTCAATACTTTTCTCCAATACAATAACTCAAAGACATCAATTCTTCTTCTGTTATCCTTATTCATTATCCAGCTCTCAACAGTATAATAAGTGGGTTAGTAGCTGAGTTTTTAACGTCTGGACAATCTGGGTTTCAGAGTCATAAAAAGACCATGGCCTGAATCAGGCATATCTTAATCTTCAAATTGACATCATAGCTCTTCAGTATTTTGGAGAGGTCCTTGACAGCAGACCGGCCAAATGCAATAGATCTCCTCATCTCCTGACTGCTGGTACCATGGATACTGATTGTTGATCCAAGCAAGATGGCATCATTGATAATTTCAATTCTTTCTCCATCTATCATGAT
>NW_006406458.1:0-1343 GCF_000299155.1 Elephantulus edwardii
GGTCAGCAAAAAAAGAGGAAGACCCTCAACAAGATGTCTTGACACTGACTGCATAGCAATGATTGTGAGGATGATTTTACTTTTTTGTACGTGGGGTTACCGAGAGGCAGAGCCAACTTTTCCAAGGTTCCAGGAGTTCTTCTCCCTAACACATAGGTCTGTGCTTAGTCAGAATCAACTCAATGACAGAAGTGTAGGATTTTGCAGGAAGAGGTTTGTATTGTCCGTACGGGTGGCCCCTAGGATGCCCCTGTACCAGGACCTGTGGTTGCTCTCGAGTTTCTCTTAAATCATGGAGCTCCCATGCATCTCACTGTAGAACTGTTTCTGTGACTTTGTCCTTTCAGAAACAGATTGCGCAGACTCTCTTCCAAGGCTCCTCTGGGTTCAAACCACCAAGTGTTCTGTTACAGCATCTGAGCTTGGTTGGTTGTGCCTCCTAGGGACTCCAGTCAGCCATAGGCCCCCATGATTGTACACTGGATGGTTTTATCACATATTACTGTGACGTCATTGGGCATGGTTACCTAGGACTTGAGCCCAAAAGTACCATCCTCAAGAGTCCATCCTGCTTGGTTGTGAGATTTTTACCAAAGGTGTTCCTGTGCGTTCATGTTTTCAGCATTAAGAAGTCTAAAGTGGGATCATTTCCCGTGGCTAAGCCCTGTGCCCCAGAAGACTTTCTCTATGGCCCGTGGAAACACACACACTATGTGTCTGCAGAGTGTCATCCTTGGCACGCTAGGTCAGACATCCAGGAGGTGCGTGTTGTCTTCCATGCTGACACATTAGCTGGAATGACGTGAAGGGATGGCCCCTTCTCTTGACTGAAATCTTGGCAGAGTCAACTGTCGATCTGCTGGTGGCTTAAGTAGAAATTTGTCTTGGGGACCCACTGAGAGGCTCACTTATCTCTCATTGACATTGAATTAGCTGTTGAGTTATGTGATTGATGCATAGCTGACCCTCCGTTGAGAGTCTGAAGCTGCACAGAAGGAGATTGTCCCTCTTCCTCCAACGGAGCTGCTGGTGGATCTGACGGGCCCCTGGTGGATCTCAGGGGCCGCTGGTGGATCTGAGGGACCGCTGGTGGATCTGAGGGACCGCTGGTGGATCTGAGGGACCGCTGGTGGATCTGAGGGACCGCTGGTGGATCTGAGGGGCCGCTGGTGGATCTGAGGGGCCGCTGGTGGATCTGAGGGGCCCTGGTGGATCTGAGGGGCCTTGGTGGATCTGAGGGGCCGCTGGTGGATCTGAGGGGTCGCTGGTGGATCTGAGGGGCCCCTGGTGGATCTGAGGGGCCGCTGGTGGATCTGAGGGGCCGCTGGTGGATCTGAGGGGCC
>NW_006406459.1:0-1273 GCF_000299155.1 Elephantulus edwardii
GATCAATGCACCTACAGGAGACTGCTAGAAATTAAAAGTGGATTGTGAAAAAGTCATGGCACAAACGATATCATTATTGATGTCAGATGGATCTTGGCTGAAAGCAGAAAATGACAGAATTATGTTTAGGAATATGTTTTAGGAAGATCCTCACCCAGATGAATTGACACAGTGACTACAGCAATGGGCTCAAATGTGTCATAGATAATAAGGATGACACATGACAGGACAGAGTTCGTATCTGCTATTCATAGGATGGCTATGCAGCAGCCTAGCAACAATAACAACATATTTAATTGACTTTGCAGAGATCTTTGATTATGTGCATTATAATAAATTATGGCTAACATTGAAAAGAACACTTAATTATGCTCATGCAAAACCAAGAACCAGTTGTCTGAACAGAACAAGGAAATACTGCATGGGTTAAAATCAGGGTAAATGTACCTCTGGGTTGTATCCTTTTTTCCATGGTTTCTTTTTGTTGTTGTGTGCCTTGCTTGCTGGTAAGAAATTGTGCTGCCAATTCTAAAGTACATAGTTTGAATCTACTGGCTGCTTTGTGGGAAAAGATGAGCAATAGAGTCCTGAGCAGTTTGCTTTCTCTGAAAATCCACTGGTGGATCAGCTATGGGTCAGTCTGACTCACTGGTACACAGTAACAAAAGTAATAGGCAATCTATATTCTGAGCAAATCATTTGAGAAGCTGGACTATATGAAGAAGAATATGGCATCAGGATTGGAGGAAAACTCATTAACAACCTGCATTATTAACTTTGCTTCTAGAAAGATTACTTGAAGTATTTACTGCAAAAGATCAGAGACAACAGCCTTCAATAAGGGGTTACATATGGGTTATAACATCAAAAAAACAAAAATCCTTTCCACTGGACCAATAGCTACCATCTTGTTAGATAAAGATTGAAGTTGTTCATGATTTAATTTTACTTGGATCCACAATCAACTACCTTGGTAGCAGCAGTCAAGAAATCAAAAGACGTGTTTCCTTGGGGAAATTTGCTATCAAAGACTTAACTTCTAAAAAGCAAGAATGTCAACTTAAAGACTAAAGTACCCTTGACCCAAACTATGGTGTTTGTTTGTTTTTCCATCTATCTGATGCTTTTAATTTTATGTGCATACATACATACATACATTCCCAGCCCACCAAGTGCAATAAAACACAAGAACTTATGTTTACACAACAGTTTCCTTTCAAGAAGTTCAATGACCCCTTCAAATGTTCCATTTTTCTTCTTCTTCTTCTTTTTT
>NW_006406460.1:0-1341 GCF_000299155.1 Elephantulus edwardii
ACCATGGCCTGTATCAGGCGCACCTTAATCTCCAGAGAGACACCGTTGCTCCTGAGTACTTTAGAGAGGTCCCTAACAGCAGACTTTCCCATGGCGATACGCTTTTTGATTTCCTGACTGCTGGTGCCAAGAGTGTTGACTGTGGAGCCGAGGAAACTGAAGCTGTTAACAATGGTTAGTACTGCCAAAAAGCCCATTTTTGGTCTTTTTCTATATTAGGTGGTTTTCTTTCTTTCCTTGAAGGCTTCCTCAAGATTTTACACACCATAACTTATATCTGCAGCAAAGCATCATTAACTGCACAAAATTTCAGATAAAATAAAACCTTAAAATGGGAGTTAGTCATCCTCCTTTCAATATTTTTCTTTTTTAAAAACATTTTTAAATATTACTTCAAGTTGTACTATTTACAGTTAATCTGATAAAGAGAAAAACCAAAGCTCCTTCCCCCTCCCCCTTCTCTGGTCCTCCTTGTTTATTGTGTGGCCTTTGCATGCATCTGACACAACTGAAGACACCATGGGTTGTGTCAGGTGTACTTTGGTTTGCCCATCTTTAACATTGTGAAGTTGGAGACATTATTTTATGTCTACGTTCTTAATATTTCTCATTGTTAAGCTGAAATTTTCTGGCTATCAGCTACTCTCATTCTCTCATGGCTGTTGAGTCAGAACAGACTAACCTCCCAGAGAAAAAGGAGCAAAGCCAAAAGCTTCCTGAGTAGTGGTTAACATCTAATTTTTTTCTTAGATTTCATACAATCATTCATATACACTGTGTTTCACTCACGTACATTTTGTTTTATACAATTATTCATATACATTGTGTTTTATATATTACTATTGATCAATGTTTTTATTACTCCATCTTATCGAATCTCCATTGTACCTGATCTATTGATTTTTTTTTAATGACTTCACAAAGTGATATACGTTCTACAGGTTTACACCATAATTTTCATGATGTTACAAGAAATAACTTCAAAAACATAACTGTATTATTGATTTTACACATTTAAAAACTATTACTGTGAAGGTTGATGTTTCTCTGTGAGGTAACTCCCAGCACCATTGTCCTCACCACCCATCCTGCCTATCTCCTCCAGTATCAGACAATACAGAACCTTTACAAAAACCAAAACAAACTGATTGCCATCATGGTGTTGTTGCTGATTACCTTCAAGTCAGCAGGACTCATAGTGACCCTATGAACAAAAGGCCTGAGGCCTTTCTACAACTACCAACATTTATCAAAGTTCATAACCATCTTAGGAATGTTTATTAACAGTTTTAATAACAAAACAATGTGATGAATATAGCTATAAATTGCTTAAAATAGAAT
>NW_006406461.1:0-1242 GCF_000299155.1 Elephantulus edwardii
ATTTGGGGACTCTGGTGGCCTAGTGGCAAGAAGCTGCTCTGCAATCCCAGAGGTATGGGGTTCAAATCCACCAGATGCTCTTCCGGAGAAGGAGGGGCAATCTCCTCCTGTACCAGTCAGATCCGATTTAACTGTACACGCACAAAATATAATAAAATTGCAAAAAAAATCCAGATTTATCTACACGTCTCTACCCTTAACTTATATTCACACAGATACACATGGTCTTGGGCCTCTATGCCTTTTGTATCAGGACCATTCTAGAAGCCTATTTTCTCCCTTTGGTTACAGGGGAAGAAAAGCAACCACTTTAACTCTACTTCATATCCCCCTAGCTCTTTATTCATACAAAATACCATGTGTCTGGAGCCATTGCAATGGACAATGTTGGACTTTTTAAAGAAAAAGTTTTTATGTTGTTATTTTTAATGAAAGTTTACACAAAACTTGAATTTTCATTCACTCATTATTGCACATTTCTCCCTCTTTCTGCCTCCCTGTTCACTTCTTTTTTTTTATAATATTCATTCTTTATTGCACATTTTCTCCCTCCACCCCTTTTTCCTTCCTTTGGAAGGTAGTTTGGTACTTTCTCAAAAAGTTGGAAATACAAAGACCATTTGGCCCACAAAAACTACTACTAGAAATATACCCTAAAGAAACCACAACCACTATCCAAACAGATGTATGCATGTCCATGTTTATTGCTGTATTATTCATAATAGCAAAGAGATGGAAGCAATCCAAGTGCCCATCAACAAATAAATGGATAGAAAAACTATGGTTTATTAATATAATGGAGTAGTATGAGCACTGAAAACAATGAACTCATAAAATATGACACAACATGGGTGACCCTGGAGGACATTATACTGAGTGAAAGAGCTCAGTCACAAAGGGACAAATACAGCGTAGTACCACTCTCAAAGAGAAGGATTACCAAGGGCGGGGGTTGGGAAGAGAGTAAGATAAAAGTGGATACACTGCATTGGAACAGATGAAGAAAAGAGCTGTCTAAAAGGAATATGTGATTCAGCATTATACATATAATAACAGTCAAAAATAAGTGGCACATTGCAATGACATCACTTTTGACACCAACTGAAAAAACTGCAGTCAGTGTGCATGTCTGTGTCTGACTTCCAGAAACTTCTCCATCCACAAGATCAACAGTGCAAAACCCACTCCTATGAGATTAGACACGCCCCACAATTCCACCTATCAGTTGTAACACCTGCCATC
>NW_006406462.1:0-1279 GCF_000299155.1 Elephantulus edwardii
ATGTTTATTGTAGGAGTACGCAATGAGGGTTGCATTGTTGCACCCTTCTCCCCGTACAAACCCCTCCCCCCCCCCCCCCATTTGCTCCTCTCCTTGAAAAGCAAAAGAAAAACTCCATCATTGGTACACAATTGCCCCTGCACATCCCCCACCCCCAAATATAATCCACTCTGCAAACCTCAGAAACCATATTTTAGATTGGATTATGTCACCTTACAATGTGCTTTAAAGTCTAAACTTTATGCTGTGTTTATAATCCCATTTGGTAATTGATCTGTTATGTTAATGAATCAGCATTAGCGTAGGGTTTCTTTGGAGTTAATCTCTTGCAAGTTCTAAATTGAGTCAGCAGAGCTAGATGCCGTGTCACGGACGTCGCCGTCATGTGCTGGGATCTCTAAAGAAGCAAAACTAATGACGCTTTTACAGAAACATGTACATAATAGAGACACACAAGTTCAAATCCAGGACGGTTTCTTATGATTCACAAACCTGAATGAACTGACAGATCCAGCACCGACAGGGCAGACTACAGACTGCTGGCTTCAGAGGCCGATGAATCCAAGACTGTCGGCATTAGCTAAAAAACTGGAAGTCAAGCAGCAAACAACAAATACTGGTGAGGTTGTGGAGAATTTAGAATTCTTTTTTTTTTTTTTTTTTTTAGAATTTAGAATTTTTATTCATGGCTTGTGAGAAGCTTTCTCAAAAAGTTGGAAATACAAATATCATTTGACCTAGCAATTCCACTACTATGAATATACCTTAAAGAAACCAGACTTGTCACACAAACAAATGTATGCTCACCCATATTTATTGCTGCATTATTCACAGTAGCAAAGAGATTGGGGGGGGTGGGACCCAAATCAAAAAACTGGAGGTCAGCTGGTGACCAGCCAGATGTAGGACCCTGATTAATCTAAAAGTAAGAGAATTTTTGTCCAGTTCTATCCAATGCAGGTGTTATCCCTGAGGAAACTCCCCACTAATAGGCTGCTCCTAGCAGATGGAGAAGATTCCATTTTATCCCATCTCATCAGGTAACTAACTGCCACACTAGATGATCATGGAAAGCCAAACTGGCTCACGGCCTTCCTTAATGATCACTATCATCATGGTGCCAAGGAACAGAAGCTGATGAGACAGAGACTCTCCCAGTTCTCACAGATAGAGAAAGCCTTCCCCGAGAGCCAGTACCTTGATTTCAAACTTCCTAAACTGTGAGACTGCCCTAGAGCATCGAGAAACCAAAGAAAAAGGGAAGAGATGCAGAAGAAAA
>NW_006406463.1:0-1340 GCF_000299155.1 Elephantulus edwardii
GTCCCACTGACTAGTCCACATGGAGGATGGGTTATCTACTTCCATGCGATTCACTGCCTCTGCAACTGACACATCATGATGGTATTAGTCAATGTTTCCACCCCTTTAGGTTTGATTTAGAAAGTTTGGCAATAAGATGGAAATTTCACTATCAGCAAGGAAAAAGCATTGGAGAATGTAGTGTGCATCCTTTGGAGCCAAAGAGACCTCTGCAACTCAGGCTGGTAGACCCTAAAGAAGAACTTCTACAGTGGGGAAACAAGAGTCCACCATGAGGCTGAGCTGATGTGGGACTGCTGCTCCCTGAGCCTGAGCCAGGGGGCTTGTGCACACTCTTGCCCGAGGACTCAGAGGTGGACCCATAACTGGAACTCAAAGAGCTTCCTAACACTTCCCTAACACCATGATGCTGAAAGTCAAAGAATCTTTCCGTGAACTGTCTTGGCTAGGGAATTGTAACCTGTTAACTTCACCAATTAACACCATCCACTGCAAGAGCTTTTTTGGGTCAGCTGTAAACCAGTGAGAGCCCTGGAAAGTACTTTGAATATTAGAATTAGGAGTAGGAGTAGATGTAAAATAAGTGCAGGAGCATAGGCCTCAAAGAAAATGGTTTTGTACTGTGGATGTGTTGATGGGAACAGTTGGTGGAGGACAGGATCACTCCTTTTTTACATGATTCCCACAAAACATAGACTCTTCACAGACAATGATTTTAAAGTTTGCATTTATAACAAAAATATCTAAATCATACATAGCCACTATTGTATTATTGCCCTAAATTTCTTTCATACAGTTCCTTTAATTATTGTGAAGCTCCTTTTCTATCAAAAGGATCAGACTGTGGAATCGGAGCCATAGCTTTGGGGAGTTCTTGACTGAGATGGGGCTAAATCTTGTTAACTCTCAGCAGCTTGAGTGGCTCCCAGAGGGAGAGAATCCTACAAGTCGGACATGCACTGGTTCCCCAGAGATGGTATTCCGGGAGTCAGAAGTCTAGTAGTTGATGCTGAAGGTCCCTTCTGACCCATCCAGTCATTTCGTTCTTTAGAGGAATGATCTTCTCCCATCTGGGTGAACATGTGCTTGGCCGAGTGGTGGTGACTTGCTGCACTCCTGAATGCAGCTTTGATGGCATCTAACACATTGTGTGAAGCTAGAGGAGTGGCAGGTCGCGTGGTCCTGGCTTCCTAAATGGAAGTGCTGGCTCTGGTGGCGTCTTCATTGAGTGGGGTTTAGTCCTGGCACCCCTAAGCAGCTTGAGTAGTCCCTCTGATGGCAGTGAATCTGTTTTAATGAGTGGCGTTGGCCACCGGCAGGTTGTCCAGGATGGAATGGTG
>NW_006406464.1:0-1340 GCF_000299155.1 Elephantulus edwardii
GGAAGGCCCTCTATGAGGTGGATTGATTCAGTGACTGGGATAATTGGGATGGGAGTGTCAGAGACAGTGCGATTGGCACAGGACAGAGCGGACTTTAGGGCTGTTGTACATAGGGTCGCTATGAGTTGCAAGCGACTAGACGGCACAGAACAACAACAACATAACAATGATTTCCTGAGTCAAATTCCTTCATCCACATCCTTTCCCATGTCCACCCTGAGTTTTCTGTTCGTATCGTTGAACCTGTGAGGGTCTGTCCTCTTTCCACTGGGGTCTTCTGACATCCTTGCATGCCTGGATATGGGGACATCACATCTTCAGGTTCTCGTGCCCCTTGTTAGACACAGAAAACTGATGTCTGGTTTATCAGAAAGACATCATGGATGGTGCCTGCCATAGTCTCTGTCTCCACATCGGGGAAGGAGTGATATTGTTCTGTTCTTGATCTTCCCAGAGAAGAGCAGAGGAAGGCTCACACAACACAGACAGAGGCCACATACCCTGAGGGGTAGATGTCCTGGGCCCCGAGCTTGCAGCATCTATTTCCAGCACCAAGTCTCTCCCTTCTCATCTCTAGAATAGGCAGAGCTTGTGAGGTCTCACTAGATTACAAACAAAACAAAACAACAAAAACATTAAGGTTATTGTTAATTGATGGCGGGGCAATATGAGTTGGTATCCCTGACATGATTAAAGTCACTGCCCCTCAAATTCTACCTTGAAGTTAGAGAGCTGATTTCTGCTGATGGCCCGTGTATCTCATCTTTTGCTACATGTCCCTGAGGACCTGGGTGTTCCTGATGTGAACTTGGGCCCCCTCCCCACCAGGTGTGTGGCTATTACAATACTGACCCTGACTGAGTCTTCTCCATTGTTCCGCCCCCAGTGTGACCGTTACATAGGTCAAATATTGCAGAAGAACCATCCAGAGAGAGTCATCAAGCCGGGCACTCTGGGCAAGATGGTGAGCCTTCTTGTGCCTGCTTTCCTCGAGGGCCACCTGGTGTACATCCGGGCCTTCCTGGAGACCTACCAGGAGTTCGCCACCACACAGCAGCTCCTGGATCTGCTCTTCCGCAGGTGAGCATCCCACCCTCTGAGGGGCAGTGCGGAGGCCCCCACCTCCCAGCTGTGTGTTCTGGGGATGCTCTGTAGTTTTCTGAGCCTCAGTTTTGCTCATCTGAGAAGGGGGTGGGGATGAGGTGTCCTCTCAGGATTGTTGTTGGGCAGGATTGCCTGGGAGTAGCCGTGGACAGAGCCTGGCTCTGCAGGAAAGACAGTTGAAAAAGGCAGAGGAGGTTTACATTGGTCCTCACTTCCACTCAGGGAAGGAGTTCTCT
>NW_006406465.1:0-1340 GCF_000299155.1 Elephantulus edwardii
CCCATCTTTCTCCCACAGAGCCGCTGGTGGATTCGAACCATCAGAGAGGTGCTGCCTTTGGGTAAGCAGTGCATGTCCCTGCAGGCTACGTCTCCAGAGCTCAGGTCAGCCAAAATGGTTGCCATGCTTCCTGCCTTTACCAGTTGTTCGCTGCTTTGGAAAAAGAAAATAAAGTGGTAAGTGTAGTGTTAGTAATCGTACTGCTGGACTGCAAAGTAGTTGCTTTGTGAGGAGGGCAATGCTCTGTTATTTCAAAAGATCAGCAGAAAAACTGCCATCCTTTTATGATAGCAAAACATTCTAAAGAGCATCATTCTGAATACATATATTAATGGTTGGTTCCTTTGGCCAGTTATGGTTGATGTTGAAATAATTCTTGATTTCAGGCGAAAATTCAGATTCACAATTCTACAAAATAATCAAAAAGAATTATTGACTAAAGAAGAGCCTTAGTATGTGTGTGTCTCTTTAATATTCCACCAGTCTCCTGTACTGCTCTTGTTCTTGGCTTTATTCTCTCTAACCCAGCTGAGGTAACTTCCATTAGTATTAGCAGCTTGCCCAAGGCAGTGACTGGAAAAATACCTGTCTGGTAGACTAGTGAAAACAGTGCCTCAACTTTCATAGCATTTATCAAAAAACTCACTGTGATGAAACATCTTTCACCATGCTTTGGGACCTTTGATCAGACCTTAACAGAGTTTTAGTCTCCAGCACCAACCAAGACTTCTGACATAACATCCTGGACCTCCACCAAAAACAAAATTCCTCTCTAGTGGTCCTCTGTTTTCTCACAGACTCTTAATGCTATGCTGCTCTTAGTATCAGCCTGATCCCCTGAGTCCTCGGAAGCGCTATCTCTCTCTTCCATCATTGCTATCAAACCGTCTGAAGGTTATTTCTCCATAGTTCTCAGGTCTTTGATAATTGTCTAACAGCCTCTCTACCTCCATCTGTTCATAGTCATAGTCATAGTCAACTCAGTGACATCTAACAATTACCTCATCTCCTGTCAACATCCACTTTCCCTCCACAATTCTAAATAACTTTTATTTCTGCTCAGCTTGTGTCCACATCCTTTTCAATATCCTGAACTGTTCAACCTAAACAATATTTAAAAACAAACTTGGAAACACAATGTAGAAATAATGACAAGTTATCTATCAGTATATTTAAAATAAACTCCCTTTTCCCTTAGTCCCTAAAACTCCTCTGGCTTCAGTACTTTACTCATCAAACCAAAACTCTGTATTGTATCCCTTCAATATTTTACTAATACTCTCAACCTTTTTGCCTCATCTGGCTTTCAGTGCAATCCAGAAATTCTAAGAATCTACAAA
>NW_006406466.1:0-1330 GCF_000299155.1 Elephantulus edwardii
TCAAATATATGCACCAACAACTAGAGCCAAAGAGGAGGAAATGGAAGATTTCTACCAACTTTTGCAATCAAAAATTGATCAAACATGCAATTAAGATGCATTGATAATAATGGGAAACTGGAACCCAAAATTTGGAAACAGGGAAGAAGGATCAGTAGCTGGAAAACATGGACTCGGTGAGAGAAATGAGGCTGGAGATAGAATGATAGAATTCTGCACATTCAATTATTTATTCATTTCAAATACCTTTTATAAGAACTATACACACAGGCTACACACACGGATTTCACCTGATGGTATGCATAGGAATCGAATAGATTTCATTTGTGTAAAGACTCACTGGAGAAGCTCAGTATCAGCTGTGAAAACCATGGCAGGTGCTGATTGTGGAACAGAACACCAACTACTAATATACAAATTCATGCTGAAGTTGAGGAAAATTACATCAAATCCACAGGAACCAAAATTTGACCTTAAGTCTGTCACACTCGAATTTCAAAACCATCTAAGGAACAGGTTTGAGGCCTTGAGTACCAAGGAGCATAGAACAAATGAGCTCTGGGAGGATATCAAGAAAATCTTCCATGAAGAACGCAAAAGATAAATACAAAGGCTGAAGAAGAAAAAAAGCCAAGATGGATGTCAGATGAGACTCTGAATATTTCATTAGAGAGCCAAGATGCCAAAGCTAAAGGAAGAAATCAAGACATCAAAGAGATGAACAGAAAATTTCAAAAGACAGAGCTGTTCTCTTGATAGTGAAGTGTAATTAATATGGAAGATTAGATTTCTTTACCTTCTTCAGTAAGTTGTCATGAGCCTTGAGCCTTAATTAGTTAAAAATAGTAGGAAAACCAATTACAATTTGATTAATTAATTCATAGCAATAATTAAATTTATCTACATTGCAATTCATAAATTCATCACAACATATTGATTCATCAACAATAGGAAACACTCACCCCAGGATCCCAACTTGTCACGTTCTTTTGCCTTTTGTGGTCATTTGTGCAGGGTGGGGGTGGGGGGAGGGTGGGTGGTGTTTGTCTCTGCTAGTTCAGCAGTTCAATGTAGCCAGGGAATTCTCAACCAGTTCAGTAGTTCCATGTAGCCAGGGTTCGTTGGTGTGGGCAGAATCCTCCACTGTCTCAGTAGCTCATGTTCTTCAGTGTAGGCCAGAGTGCTTGCCTCTGAAAATAGCCTTCAGGTCTTCAGTGTTCAGCTCATTGAGAAATGCAAAAAGAGATCTACTAGGCACAGCCACGGTTTATCTACTCTGGTTTCCCCACTTTACATTATGGTGAGGCAAGTGGGGCATGCTGGGACATGT
>NW_006406467.1:0-1340 GCF_000299155.1 Elephantulus edwardii
GGGACAGGTCCTTGGAGAGGGACATCATGCTTGGGAGGGTGGAGGGACGGCGCAGGAGGGTAAGACCCTCTATGAGGTGGATTGACTCGGTGACTGGGGTAATCGGGATGGGTGAGTCAGAGGCAGTGCGGTTGGCGCAGGATAGAGAAAGGTTTAGGGCTGTTGTGCATAGTGTCGCTATGAGTCGCAAACGACTCGACGGCACATAACAACACCACAACAACAACCACAATTATAATCCACAGCCTCAAATTTCCTTAAGCTCCATATTACAATGAATTCTAGATCAGTCTCTCACAGGCATGCTCATTGCTCCCACCAGTATCAGTGCCACCTCTGTCATCACTACACCCTATACCCTCCACATTATTTTAAGTGCCCCCATATCTCTGTCTACCTATTCAGGCCAATACAAAACCCTAAATCCTCTGCTGTCAAATACTTAACATGCTCACAGCAGAACTATAGAACAGAGTATGACTGATGGATGGGGTTTCCAGGGTTTCAAAGAAGCGGTTTGCCATATCTCTCTCTTGGAGAGTAGTTAGTAGATTCAAACCACTTTGGTTGTCAGACCAAAACGTAATCCACTGTGTCACCAGAATTCCTCTCAAACAAAATATCTAGACCACCTAAAAGGGAAGTATTTTATATGAGGCATGAAGTAATTGGCTTACACACTTTTACAGACCTGTTTGTTGTTGGGATGGAGGGAAGAAGAATCCACAATATAAATAAGTGAAATATAGGCGCACCTGATCCAGGTCATCGTCTTTGCTATTACTAGCAGAATAATGACTAAGGAAGTTAGAAGAAGAATTGATGACTGAGTTGTGGTGAAGAGAAAGAGTCATACTATGGTCCATGAAGAAAACAAATAGATCTGTCTTGGAGATGGTGAAACTACGTTTCTCCTTGGAGCCTGGGATTTTGAAGCTCTGTCTGGCAGGTGGCCAGGAGAAACTGATCCTAGGAGACAGACATAATACTCAGAGGACTGGAGAGACAGCAAGGAGAGTAAGACCTCAGATGAGATGGATTGATACAATGGAGGTAGGTGTATTGGAGTTAGTGAGACTGGCTCAGGAAAGGACAGTCTTCAGAACTTTTTGTACATGACGTTGTTATAAATCGCAGGTGACTTGACGGCACATAACAATAACAACAATGTAAATTAAAAACTGTATGCAACATAATGTATTTTGCTTGAAACACAAATGTATACTAATAATAAAAGTATTGTCGTTAAGTACTGTTGAGTTGTAGATAACTCATAGTGACCCTATGAATGAAAGACCTGAACATTTGTATACCTTTCCTTGTTTCTCTAAGTTCATAGA
>NW_006406468.1:0-1294 GCF_000299155.1 Elephantulus edwardii
TTCAATCCATAATGAAGACTCTAATCCTTGACTTTCTGCAGCAAACGCTTCAGGTCCTCTTTAGTTTCAGCAAGTCAGGTTGTGTCATCTTCATAATTCAGGTTGTTTATGAGTCTTTCTCCAGTCCTGATGCCACATTTCTCCTCATACAGCCCAGCCTCCTGAATGATCTGTTTTGCATATAGATTGAAAAGGTATGGATACAACACTCTTCCTGACACACTGCCTTCCTGATTTTGAACCATACAGTGTTTCATTTCTCTGTTTTGAGGACTGCTTCCTGGTCGAAGTATAGGTTTCACATGAGCATAATCAAGTATTCTGGGATTCCCATTCTCCTCAAGGTTAACCACAATATTTTGTGATTCACACAGTAATACACGATGTTAAATTGCAAATCTCATTTAGATGTTGTTTTGTTAACTTACAGTTGTTGTTGTTATGTGTCATTGAGTTACTTGCGACTCATAACTACTCTATGTACAGTAGCCCCGAAACGTGCTCTATCCTGTGCTAACCTTACACCTAACCCTCATTACCCCAGTCACTGAGTCCATCCATCTCATCGACAGTCTTCCTTTCTCTCTGTCCCTCCACCCTTCCAAGCACGGCATCACTCTCCAAAGATTGGTCCCTCCTTGCAACATGCCTAAAGTATGTCAGACGAAGCCTCAGAATTCTTGCTTCCAACGAGCAGCTTGATTTCACCCTCTCTATGATGAACCAGTTTGTTCTCCTGGCAGTTCATGGTATAGTCAACACTCTTCTCTAGCACCACAGCTCAAAGGCATCAATTATCTTTCTCTCATCCTTAGTCATTGCCCAATTATCTGTTGCATAGCAAGTAATTGCGAAGACTATGGCTTGGACCAGGCACACCTTAGTCTCCAGATTGACATCATTGCTCTTCAGTACTCTGGAGATATCTCTGGCAGCAGACTTTCCCAGTGAAATTTGCCTTTTTATTCCCTGGCTGATGGTACCAAGAGTGCTGATTGTGGAGCTAAGCAAGCTAAAGCTGTTAACAATTTCATTTACTATACAGTTGGGTAGTGTAGAACACACATGTGCTAGAATTTAGTCTTTATGATTTAAGCCTTATGGAAAATGTTAATATGTAGTTCATACTCATGGACGAATGGATTAAAAGTCAGTTGTTCTTGAAAAAAGTTTTTCCTGGACCCACGACCCCCATCTTCAGGTATTGCATTGCTCCCCCCCCAGCCCCGCCCCGGCTTGCACACTGCCCCCCCCCAGCTCTGAACTTTGGGACTGGCCAAGGGCTGTGCGCAGA
>NW_006406469.1:0-1335 GCF_000299155.1 Elephantulus edwardii
AAAAATATTTTAAAATAAGGAGTTTGAAAACATAAACTCTAGTTTATAAGAGTTCTAATGGAGCTCTTTAGACCTAGTAGGTAAGGCGTTCAGCTGATAATCCAAAAGCAGGCAGTTCAAATCCACCAGCCCCTCTGGGGAAGGAAGATGTGCAATCTCCATTCTTGTGATTTTTAGGCTCTTAAAATCCACTAGAGGGTCTGCGACCCATTGGTTCTGATTCAAAAGCACATAACAACAGCTACAGTTAGATAGGTATATTATTAAATACTCCATTTATGTAGTTATATTATTAACTTTTGGCTACCAGTCTGGGGCTCTTTCCAGGATGGGAAGATGAGTGGAATGGCCAGATTCTATGAAGTTATTTTTCTGGTTTGGGGTTGAGACTAGGGTGGGGCTCTTGCTCACAACAGGGTGTGAGCTGATTGGATTTATCCTCATATTTTAAAAGGCTTTTGGGCTCTCAGGCCTGTGACCCTTAGGGCTGGTTTTTGTGGCTCTCCCAAATAAAACAAAGTTAGAAGCAGTAATGACATCCACTTCCAAATATGCTTACCTCTGTAAACTCTATGAACTTGGAGAAAAGATGAAAGTTTTATGTTCAAGACTTTCATTCGTAGGGTTGCTATGGGTTATCTATGACTCTAACACACGTAACAATATTATTAAACTTGGGGTTTCTAAAAAGTCCTAATCAGTTTGGAAACTCCTAGCCTAAAGTTTCTAGATTTTTCTTGAAATAATTTTTTTGTGCCCAACAAGAATATATCAGAATTTCTCCAAAGTAGATACCATAAACTAATATTTTCACTGTTAGAAATGAGAAAAAAGTCATAAAACTATTTCTCAATTTCATTTTTACCATAAATAATCTACAAAGTCAAATAAGAGGTTAAATTTTAAGATACTTACATATATGATTGTGTTCTAGAATTTAGGTTGCTTTCTCTTTATGACAAATATATAATTTTAGCTTTGACAGATGAAGTTGAGAGATTAAGTATAATAAGAAGACTTTAGAGAACTCTGAAAATAAAGTGAAATATGAATAGGAAAGACCATTCTATTGCCCTTCAAATAATCATATTCATACCCAGTGTCAGATGACTCACAATGACCTCAATGGGGTTTCTGAGACAGTAAATTGTAGCAGAAGGAGACTATTCATCTTTCTCCCTCAAAGACATTCGTGTATTTGAACTTCCAGAGATGGTCTTTCTGGTTAGCAACACAACAGGGTACAGAATACACCACCAAAGTTCCTTCCATTGTCTACAGAAATTTTGTATTTTAATATTTTTCAAGATATGCCAAAACAAATGGCGGGGGGGG
>NW_006406470.1:0-1242 GCF_000299155.1 Elephantulus edwardii
AAATAAAAAATTGGAAATGAAAGTAGGAAAATATTTCTAGTAATATTAAAATGTGAAGGAGAAAAAAGTCTTCAAAAAGTGTGGAAAAGTGCAAACCATTTTTGTAGTTTTGTACATCAAAAACCCCAAAACACTGCAGAAAGACATTAAAGAAGACTTAAATAGAGAAGAATAGGCTGCTAACCAAAAGTCTGGCAGTTCTAATCTACCAGGTGTTCCACAGGAGAAAGATGGGTAGTCTCATCCTGTGGAGATTTCTAGCTTCAGAAACATGATAGAGGGCTGTTTAACTTAGAAGAAACTTAACAGTAGTGAAGTGGAAGTTAAATAAGAACTATAATGTTCATAAAAAGAAAAAAATTATCACAACTGAAACTATAGATAACATTATGATAAACGGAAAAGTAGTAAAGCTGTCAAGGATTTCGTTTTACTTGGCTCCATATTCAACAACCATAGAAGCCTCAGTCAGGAAATCAAATGACATACTGAATTGGACAAATCTGCTTCCAAGGACCTTTTTAGAGCAAGGATGCCAATTTAAAGACTAAGGTGTGCCTTAGTATTGGTATTTTCCATCACTATGCTATGGTAAACTATGGTATTTTCCATTACTTCATATTCACATGAAAGTTGAACAGTCAATGAGAAAGACCAAGGATTAGTTGATGCCTTTGAATTTTTGGGTTGACAAAGAATATTGAATATACTGTGACATGCCAGAAGAATAAACAAATCTGTCTTGGTAAAGTGAAATCAGAGTATAAAATAAGTATGATAAGAATTCACTCCATGTGTCTGTTTGCCATTCGAATATCTTCCTCTGTGAAAATTCTTTTCATGTCTTTTGCCCATTTTGTAATTGGGTCATCAGTCTTTTCCTTGTGGAGGCGCAGGAGTGTTCTGTAAACTTTTGTTGTCAGACTCTTGTCTGAGATGGTATTACCAAATGTTTGCTCCCAGTCTGTAGGTTTTCTTTTACCCTGTTGGAAAAAGTTTTTGATGCACACATGGATTTAATCTTTAGAAGGCCCCATGCATCAGTTTTACCTTCTTCAGATTGTGAATTTCTGGTTGTATTTGGCAGTCTCTTTTTATACCTCGGACTAGCGCTTCTAAACTTGATCCTGGTTTGTCTCTCAAGAACTTTATGGTTTGGGGCTTTACTCACAGGTCTCCAATCCACCTTGAGTTGATTTTTGTGTCTGGTTTGGGATGTGGATCCTGTTTCAGCTTTCTGCA
>NW_006406471.1:0-1283 GCF_000299155.1 Elephantulus edwardii
TGTAAATGTTCATTAAAACTAATAAAATTTAATAATTTAAAAAATAAAAATAAAATATAATTGGATGCCTTCGGGGAAAAAAAGATAATATTTTGTATAACCTTATCTTGTGAATTACCAGCATTTGGTTGTATTTTTATAAATTATAGTTTCTAATTGTATGTTATATGCTGTGGAGTCAGGACTGACTCATAACTGACCCTCTAGCAGGTTTTCAAAGGTTATAAATAGCATAGGAGGAGGAAATTGCACATCTTTCTCCTGCAGAGCTTAGGTTAGAACTGTTTGTCTTTGGGTTGACAGCTCAGAACCTTACCCACTAGGCTGCATGAGCTCTCTTTTAGTTGTATAAATCACATAAAGTTATTTGACATAAAAGTTCCCTGAAACTTAAGCATCTTGGGCATTGTCTATGTGAAAACTCATCAGAAAATCTTGTATCTGATGACTGAGTGCTTTTCTTTGGTTGACTGTACCCTAATTCTTCACAATTTTTTTTTAACTGGGCTGTTTGTTTATGTTTCTGTTAATAAGGTTGTATTAAATATTTTGAGCTAAAATATCTTTTGAAATATTTTAGGTTTTTTCATTCAGATGGATTTTCATTACTTAATACTGGATTGAAGAATAGTAAAATACAGTGTGGATTTTTGAAAGTATCCGAATAACAACTTTTGAATATGTTCACACCTCAGAATATGCACTGCTGCTTCCAGTTCAGACCACATCTCCCCTTTTTTAAAAAAATTATAACAAAAAGGTTTTTATTTAGTCATGACCCTCAACTGTGTTCTTCTCTAAGGGCTTATTTAGCTTTTACATTAAATATTATTTCTGAAATACAGATGTGATGGGCAGAACATCTTTGTTTAAATCCTAAGTCCTTATGATGAATTTTACACTTTTTTTTCTCTGCAGCCTCATCTATTTGTTGTATACAGTTGAGATGGAACCAACTCAAAGCTCCTGTGGTTTTTGAGAGGCAGTAGATACTAAGGGAAGAGTCTCCATCTTTTTCTCCACAGAGCAGTGATGGATTTGAACTACAAGCCTTTGGGTTGGCAGTGTGGCTCCTTACAACTCAGTCAGTGCCCCTTCTATTGTTTTTTTTTCTTTCATATTCCCTTTCCACAATATGACTTTGAGTCTATCCCTCCAGAATTTCAGAACCATGTCAGGAACAGTTTTGAGGCCTTGAACACTAATGAGCGAAGACCAGACAAGTTGTGGGAGGATATCAAGGGTATCATCCAGGAAGAGTGCAAACAGTCATTGAAAAGACA
>NW_006406472.1:0-1302 GCF_000299155.1 Elephantulus edwardii
TTATGAAAATTAATAAAATATAATTATAGGAAAAAAAAGAACTATGAAATGACTAAAAAAAAAAACCAAAAAAAAACCAGTTTAAAGTTTTGTCTAATCAATCAAACACAGGTAAATATCTCTCTGCTTCCAGTTAAAATCCATCTGACATCAGCAATGATGTCATGTCCTCTTCTGAATCCATCCCGAGTTTCTTGTAGTTCATTCCCTGTCGATGAACTGCTACAGTTGTTTTTTTAATTCTAGTCAGGAACATTTTAATTGTGTGTGATAGTCAATGTGGATAATGCAAAGATCTACACAGAGAGATAAATTATAAATGTACAGGTACAGGGTGGGGAAGTCCAGCTGCTACAAATAAAGTTCAGTAATACTGCATCAAAAACTAGTAAGTGTCTGAGAAACAAAAATGAAGCTGGAGGCATAGCACTCCCTGACAGAGAAGTAGTAACCAAAACAGCATGGTACTGGTACAATGACAGGCACATAGATCAATGGAACAGAACTGAGAAACCAGAAATAGACCCAGCTATCTATGGTCAATTGGTACTCAACAAGGAAATAAAAGCTATCAAATGGGGAAACGATAACCTCTTCAACAAATGGTGCTGGCAAAACTGGACTTCCACCTGCAGAAAGCTGAAATAGGATCCACATCTCACACCATACACAAAAATAAACTCAAGGTGGATCAGATGGGAGTAAAGCCCAAAATCATGACGTTCATGACAAAAGACAAACTGAGATCAAGCTTAGAAGTGCTGGTCCAAGATATATAGAGACTGTCAAATACAAGCAGAAATGCACAATTTAGGACCTTCTACAGATTAAATCCATGTGTGCATTGAAAAGTTTTTCCAACAGGGTGAAAAGAAAACCTACAGACTGGGAACAAACATTTGGTAATACCATCTCAGACAAGAGTCTTATAACAAAAATTTACAGAACACCCCTTGGCCTCCACAAGAAAAAGACTGATAACCCAATTATTAAATCGGCAAAAGACAAGGAAAAAAATTTCACAGAGGAAGATATTTGAATGGCAAACAGACACATGAAGAAATGCTCCAAATCACTGGCAATAAGAGAGATGCAAATCAATGGTTCAAAATTGGGAAGGACGTACACCAGGGATGTGTCCTATCTCCATACCTTTTCAACCTGTACGCAGAACAGATTATCCGAGAGGCTGGGCTCTATGAGAAGTGTGGCGTCAGGATTGGTGGAAGATTTATTAACAATCTGCATTATGCAGATGACACAACCCTGCTTGCTGAAACTGAGGAGGACCTGAAGCGCTTG
>NW_006406473.1:0-1305 GCF_000299155.1 Elephantulus edwardii
TATATTACCAGTTAGATAAGAGAATGGCCATACCGCTGTTATGATGACGTTTTCTCCAAGGTGGCTGCCAGATGTCAGCACGACCTTTCTCAAAACATGAGGGAAAGTTGGCATCTGCTGGAAAGATGGTGTTTATTCTACCTGCTCCATATCCAGAAGCTCATCAGTTGGAAGCTAAATAATTAAATCATATAGTCCATGATGGGTTTCCACTGCAGATAAATAATTTTTGTTAGTAGTAAGAGTACATTCCATAATACCTTGTTTTTGAGGATTGCAAGGAAACTCAGCCCCATGACACATAGTAAAATATTCACAAAAATTTGAAAACTTTTGCTGGTATAGCGAGGACTGTTATAAATCTAGATTATTCTAGGAGTTTCCAATATAGAAAAAGCTAATAAACAATGTTCCACAACGTATTTAGTTGCTTTTTCTGATAAACAAGATATTACCACAAAAGCAGAACTGATATTAATAATAACATGAACAATTTGCAATCTTTCAAATTTGGGAATGTGAGCTGCATTCACCCGTCAAACACAATCTGACAACAATCCTCTAGGACTCACCCTAAAATGTGGAACAGGTAACAGAGAAAAACACCCTACACATGATCCTACAATACACTTAACAATCTCTTCCAGAATATGAGACACCCCATGTAAATATTCACTATAGCATAATGACTATGATGAAATTGTTTTACTTTTGCTAAATTAAAATCCATTAAACATTTACTAGCCAATTTATTTTCTTTTACTAAAGGTCCTGGCAAGAAGAATGAGACTCGATATGACTGACAAAAATATGACCATCTCTTTGTCTAATTAACAATTGTATATGAAGAAATAAGATTCATCAGTAAATATTACAAGAGCATAAAAAACTGGTTGATTAAAAAACTTTAGGAAATACAAATGAATTTTTATTTGCAAAATATAATAATTTACCTTTTGCATTACGATGAGTAATTTGACCAGGATAATTGGCTAATGCAATTATCCATTCTGGACAATATTGATATAGCCAGTTAACTAGTAAAGCATTATAACTGACAATGATTTCATAAGGTCTTATATCAAAATATTGGCTTTCTTGACTGTGCTATTAATCGGGATACAGCCTGTGGACAAGTCTGCAAAACCTTTTACATGAACAGGATAAATGAATTCATCTTAAAAGAGCAATCTGTCATGATACAGCAGTAGGAGTACTTCTAGTATCTAAAATACACAGCAATAACTTTCTACTATGATTTATACAGGAGAGACAGGAAGAGATAAAATCCTGAACTTCTTCAAA
>NW_006406474.1:0-1338 GCF_000299155.1 Elephantulus edwardii
ACCAAACCCACTTCTGCATTGTCCCTTTTACTGAATATCTAATCTGATCACCTAGATAGTCACATCTTAAATGCATACCATTACCTGAAAGCTATTCACTTTCTTAGTATTCTATTGTTTCTTCCATTATTTGCACATTTTTCTGTTGCTGTTCACATAACACCATAACAATATATTTCTTCTGATTCTTTACCTCTTGGGCAGTCCCTTTATTTCTTGTTTTCATTGTTTCTTCCATAATTTGTACCTTCTTCCCTAGGTATTTGAATGCCTCCACATGATTATGTATTTTCTACCTTCCTGACTGTGGGACATTCATTAGGCCTGCGATATGCTTTGTGTTTTTTTTTTAAAGGCTTGGTTTGATTTTTCACAATATTTGAAACAGCCTGCTGCTTTATTGATGTTATGTGATGTTTCTCTTGGTGTTAGGCTATTTCTATTGCATCGGAGTAAGCTGTTGATAGTTCTTATCTTTATGGTATTATTGATTAGTTGCAAGCTTAAAATGTTCAACCTTGGCAGTGGGCCATTCACTATTAAGTAAATTCCCTTTACTAAAGTTTTCTAGGTTTTGCTGGTCTGCAGTGCAGCCCTGCAGGACTCTGGAGTTATTGTAATCCCCTTGTTGTTTGTTGTTGTTATGTGCTGTCGAGTCGTTTGCGACTCATAGCGACCCTTTGCACAACAGCTTTAAACCCTGCTCTATCCTGCCAACAGCACTGCCTCTGACATACCCATCCCGATTACCCCAGTGACCGAATCAATCCATCTCATAGAGGGTCTTCCCCTCCTGCGCCGTCCCTCCACCCTCCCAAGCATGATGTCCCTCTCCAAGGACCCGTCCCTCCTGGAAACATGCCCGAAGTATGCCAGACGAAGCCCCAGAATTTATCAATATAAAGTCTAAGAAAACAAATAGGTCTGTCTTGAAGAGTGTGAAACCCAGTTTCTCCCAGGAAGCTAGGATTTTGAAGCTCCATTTCACATATTTTGGCCATGTGGCCAGGAGAGACTTATTTTTGGAGAAGGACATCATATGCGGAAGGGTGGAGAGAAAATACAGAACATGAAGACTCCAGATAAGATAGATTGATACAGTAATTGTGGCAATGGAAGTTATTGTGTCTGAATCAGTGAGACTGGTTCAGGGCAGGGCAGGCTTCAGGACGTAGGTTCGCTATGAGTCACAGGCAATTCAAGGGCATATAACAACAACAACATTATACCCAACACTACTATTATCTCACTGATTTCACATGCAAGCAAGATTTTACTGAAGATTATCCAAAAACGACTGGATCAGCACATCAACAGAGAACTGCCAGAAGTCCAGGC
>NW_006406475.1:0-1285 GCF_000299155.1 Elephantulus edwardii
AACAACAACAACAACAATCGAGCAGGAGCTACAATATTTGTTTCACAATTAGCATCCTAGGGCTTTCTCTACCAAGTCTTCACCAGCAAACAACAAAGGCATGTTCGGGGCCAAATTGTGGAGTAAAATCTGTACCAGAGGGATGGAGAACTGCCAAGAAGATCAACGTGGGTAAGGAATTTCTAAAAGCAAACGTGTCTTAACATGGTTTAGACTGCCTTAAAAGGTCTTTGGCTTTCCCGGTTGGAGATAATGAACAGAAAGTAAATCATCATTTGCTTGAAATGCTGTCTAACTGAATCAAGCATTAGCTAGAGCCGTTAACGTCCATTTAAATCTGAGAGTCTCTGAATTAATAAAGTGGCATAACCATTTATCTGGAAAAGATGTTTACATAAAGCTAATTAGGAATCAAAACACAGCCCTTGATGGAAGCCAAGGAAGAAGCAGGATATCATATTCTCTACAAAGTTTTGGTACTGTTTTCAAAGTATGTGTATTATAAATAAATTTTAAAAGTGAAACAAGAGAGACACACAGAGATTTGGCACATTATTGTTGTTATGTGCCAGCGAGCTAGATCTGACTCAGAGCTCACGCTCCTGCAGGTTTTCAAAGACTGTAAGGTGCATGGGAGGAAAATGTCCCTCTCTCTCCTTTACAGGGGCTGGTGGATTCGAACCGACTGCCTCTGGGTTAGCAGCCCAACTCCTAACCAAGCCATGGAACATTCTAGAGATTTGGTATATTCATCACAAAGGGGAGAAGGAGGTTGAAGAGTGATCCCAGGGACAGAGACAGAGGTAATGGCAACAGGCAAAGGCATTCTAGCTGCCAGCTGAAGCTGGGAGGGTAAGAAATTCATTTCACCCCTAAATCCTCTAGAAGAGGGATAACACATTTTAATTCTGGCCCAATGATAAAGATGTTGAACTTTTAGCCCCAGAGCTGTAAGGGAATAAATTCTTATTGTTTTCAAGGAAACATGGTAGATTCAAAAGTATGACAGAAACAAAAAGTGGAACTTAAATCTTCAGACATAATAAAAAGTGAGAAATGATGAGGCAATTCTGATTTTCAAAGTCTCTCTTATGAAATGCCATGCACCTCTGACTGTTTCCAAAATTCAAAGGGATATGGCTACCTCCAACTTCTACCAGAGAATGGTAACAAGCATGAGAAGTTAGAAAACATCAATACTTTTTAAAAAAGAAAGGAAAAAAAAAAAAGAAAGAAAACAAATAACTTTGGGACCTCGGAAAAATTAAAGCCTAAAATAACCACA
>NW_006406476.1:0-1338 GCF_000299155.1 Elephantulus edwardii
GCCTGGACTTCTGGCAGTTCTCTGTTGATGTGCTGATCCAGTCGTTTTTGGATAATCTTCAGTAAAATCTTGCTTGCATGTGAAATCAGTGAGATAATAGTAGTGTTGGGTATAATGTTGTTGTTGTTATATGCCCTTGAATTGCCTGTGACTCATAGCGAACCTACGTCCTGAAGCCTGCCCTGCCCTGAACCAGTCTCACTGATTCAGACACAATAACTTCCATTGCCACAATTACTGTATCAATCTATCTTATCTGGAGTCTTCATGTTCTGTATTTTCTCTCCACCCTTCCGCATATGATGTCCTTCTCCAAAAATAAGTCTCTCCTGGCCACATGGCCAAAATATGTGAAATGGAGCTTCAAAATCCTAGCTTCCTGGGAGAAACTGGGTTTCACACTCTTCAAGACAGACCTATTTGTTTTCTTAGACTTTATATTGATAAATTCTGGGGCTTCGTCTGGCATACTTCGGGCATGTATCCAGGAGGGACGGGTCCTTGGAGAGGGACATCATGCTTGGGAGGGTGGAGGGACGGCGCAGGAGGGGAAGACCCTCTATGAGATGGATTGATTCGGTCACTGGGGTAATCGGGATGGGTATGTCAGAGGCAGTGCTGTTGGCAGGATAGAGCAGGGTTTAAAGCTGTTGTGCAAAGGGTCGCTATGAGTCGCAAACGACTCGACAGCACATAACAACAACAAACAACAAGGGGATTACAATAACTCCAGAGTCCTGCAGGGCTGCACTGCAGACCAGCAAAACCTAGAAAACTTTAGTAAAGGGAATTTACTTAATAGTGAATGGCCCACTGCCAAGGTTGAACATTTTAAGCTTGCAACTAATCAATAATACCATAAAGATAAGAACTATCAACAGCTTACTCCGATGCAATAGAAATAGCCTAACACCAAGAGAAACATCACATAACATCAATAAAGCAGCAGGCTGTTTCAAATATTGTGAAAAATCAAACCAAGCCTTTAAAAAAAAAACACAAAGCATATCGCAGGCCTAATGAATGTCCCACAGTCAGGAAGGTAGAAAATACATAATCATGTGGAGGCATTCAAATACCTAGGGAAGAAGGTACAAATTATGGAAGAAACAATGAAAACAAGAAATAAAGGGACTGCCCAAGAGGTAAAGAATCAGAAGAAATATATTGTTATGGTGTTATGTGAACAGCAACAGAAAAATGTGCAAATAATGGAAGAAACAATAGAATACTAAGAAAGTGAATAGCTTTCAGGTAATGGTATGCATTTAAGATGTGACTATCTAGGTGATCAGATTAGATATTCAGTAAAAGGGACAATGCAGAAGTGGGTTTGGT
>NW_006406477.1:0-1245 GCF_000299155.1 Elephantulus edwardii
GAGAAAACAGTGCAACAATGAATGAATGAAGACCCAAAATCTCTATAAATGTTCATTAAAACTAATAAAATTTAATTAAAAAGAAAAGGTATGGAGATAGGATGAATCCTTGGCATACATCTACCCTGATTTTGAACCATGCAGTGTTTTCTTGCTCTGTTCGGACAACTGCTTCCTGGTCCAATTATAGATTTTACGTAGGTACATTCAAGTGTTCTGGAATTCCCATTCTTCTCATAGTTAGCTACAGTTTGTTGTGAAGCACACAGCCAAATGCCTTCACATAGTCAATGAAACACAGATAGACATTCCTCTGGTGCTGTCGGCTTTCAGCATCCATCTTTCATTGGCTATAATATCCCTAGGGCCACGGTCTCTTCTAAACCCAGCCTACACATCTGTAATTTCTCTGTTGAAGTGCTGTGCCAGTTATTTTTGGATAATTTTCAGCAGGATCTCACTTGCGTGTGAGATTGTTCAATAATGTCCTCACTCTGTTGGGTCACTTTTTTGGAGGGAATGGTAACAAATATTAATGTCTTCCTCTCCGTTGGCTAGGTGGTTGTCCTCCAGATTTCTTGGCACAGCTTGTCAAACACATCCAGGGCAGCGTCTGCTTGTTGAAGTATGTCAATTGGTATCCCATCAATTCATTGGCCATTAGAAGCAAAGAAATTATAGTCTCTAAGCTGTGTGCACTTTCTGTGTATGGTCACACTTCTCACATTGGAAAAACAATACCATGTTCTAAGCCTGTAATATCATTATGTCCTATTGAGTCAGAACCAACTCATAGGTGAACCTCCACTGAATTTTCAGAGGCAGTAAATCACATGAGAGGAGATACTCATCATTCTCCCTTGGAAGAACTAGTGAATTTGAACTACATGCCTTTAGAAAAACTATTATTTGCCAAACATGTTCAGTAGAGGGAGTTAAAGAATTAATTATTTATTTGCTTAAGTTTATTAAGTATAAAGAAATTGTTTGGGATCTCATTTTGGGGAGAACTTAACATTTAGAAAGTATCATTTATTGTAGAAGCTATAAGACAATGAATATAAATATATTTAACATTACAAAGGTAATGGGGCAACACTGAAAGACTTTCTCAAGAAACCAGCTGGGTCCACAAATAACCATCAGTTTTTCCATACATGTGAGATGATCAAAATATTGATTGTCTTTTTAGCTGTTGCTACTTCTTTAAGCTGTTTTTATGTACTCCTTCATTTTTATTGAGCA
>NW_006406478.1:0-1314 GCF_000299155.1 Elephantulus edwardii
CACCATTTGTATTAGAGGAAGAGGCTTTTATTGCCAGTGGAGCAGTGGTTGCTCTTCCTGAGAGGTCCCTTACAGCTGACTTTCCCAGTGCAATTCTTCTCCTGATTTCCTGGCTGCTGTTACCAAGAGTGTTGACTGTGGAATCAAGTAAACTAAAACTATTAACCCTCTCAATCTCTTCACCATCCATATTGATGCTGCTAATTGGCCCAGTGGTGAGAATCTTTGTCTTCTTGATGTTGAGCTTCAATCTATATTGAAGACTGCAGTCCTTGACCTTCTGTAGCAAGCACTTCAGGTCCTCTTCAGTTTCAGCAAGCAGGGTTGTGTCATCTGCATAATGCAGGTTGTTGATGATTCTTCCACCTATCCTCATGCCACATTCCTCCTCGGACAGTCCAGCGTCTCGGATGATCTGTTCTGCATACAGCTTGAAAGGTATGGAGACAAAATACATCCCTGACAGACTCCTTTCTTGATTTTGAAACTTCCAGTGTCTCCCTGCTGTGTTCTGATGACTTTCTCTTGGTCCAAGTATAGGTTTCACATTAGCACAATCAAATGTTCTGGGATTCCCATTATTCTCAGAGTCAGCCATAGCTTGTTGTGATCCATACAGTTAAAAGCTTTTGCATAGTCAATTAAGCACAGATAGACATTCTTTTGGTATTCTCTGCTTTCTGCCAAGATCCATCTAACATTAACTATAATATCCCTAGTACCATGACCTCTTCTAAATCCAGCCTGCACATCTGGCAGTTCTCTGTTGACATATTGTTCCAAATGTTTTTGGATCATTTTCAGCAGAATCTTGCTTACATGTGATATCAATGATATTGTTCAATGATTTCCACACTCTGTTGGGTCACCTTTCCTTGGAATCGGAACAAATATTGATCTCTTGTCATTACCAAATACTTTTTCACAGTCTGTGGCTTCCCTTTTTACACTGTTGGAGAAGTTTTTGGATGTGCATAGGGATTTGATTCTTAGAAGGTACCATTCATGTATTTTCTCTTCTCCTGGTTGTAGATTTTTCAAGATACTTGGAAGACTGCTTATGTTGTGGATTTGGACTTCTAGAGTTCTTCCAAGCTTTTCTTTCATGAAGTTTACAGTCCTTGGTTTTAGTCCTATTTCCATGGTCCACCTAGAGTACTTAAGTGATTTCATTTCCTTGTCAAAAATCAGTTGACCATAGGGACTGATTCCCAGGTTCTCAATTCTATTCTATTGATCTATGTGTCTGTCATTATACCAGTACCATGCTGTCTTAACAACCACAGCAGTGTAGTTGTTGTTGTTGTTGTTGTT
>NW_006406479.1:0-1273 GCF_000299155.1 Elephantulus edwardii
CAACCAAGAATACTGTACCCAGCAAAATTATCCATCAAATATGAAGGAGAGATCAAGATATTCCCAGAAAAGCTAAATCTAAGAGCATTTGTATAATCAAGACCAGCATTGCAGGAAAGACTCAGAGATGTCCTTCTTACAGAGATACCACAGAAAGCGTCATGGACCAAAGTAACTAGCAATAACACCAAAAAGAACTTAACACAATGATAGCAATAAAACCTTGCCTCTCAATAATCACACTGAATGTAAATGGTTTAAATGCACTACTGAAGAGAAAAAAAGAGTAGCAAACTGGATAAAAAGCCAAAGTCTATCAATATGTTGTCTACAAGAGACACATCTGAAAAAAATGAAGATAAAGACAGACTAAAAATAAAAGGGTGGGGGAAATATACCAAGCAAACAGCAACCAGAAGAAAGCAGGAGTCACGATATTAATCTCCGATAACGTAAATATCAATGTAAAAACCATCACAAAGGACAAGGAAGGTCACTACATAATGCTGAGAGGGACAATAGAACAAGAGAACATAGCAATAATAAATATCTATGCACCAAATGAAAGACCTGCAAACTACATAAAACAAACATTAACAAAACTGAAAAAGGAAATAGACAACACTACTATAACATTTGGAGACTTCAATACAAACCTCTCAAGAAAAGATAGAACTACCAGAAAGAAACTCAACAAAGATACTGAAGAATTAAACCATACAGTAAAACAATTTCACCTCATAGATATTTACAGGCTAATGAACCCCCAAAAAACCCAGTATACCTTCTTCTCCAATGTACATGGAACCTTCTCCAGAATAGATCACATTCTAGGTCACAAGGCAAGCATCAATAAATTAAAACACATAGAAATAATACAAACCATCTTGTTAGACCAGAATGCTACAAAATTAGAAATTAATAATAGGAAGATAAAGGAGAAAAAAATCATGCATTTGGAAGCTGAACAACTCCTTGCTTGAACACGACTGGGTACTAGAAGAAATAAAAAATGAAATGAAAAAGTTTCTTGAAACAAATGATAATGAAAACACCACTTGCCAAAACCTCTGGAAAACAGCCAAAGCAGTAATCAGAGGTCAATTTATAGCAATGAGCAAACACATCAAAAGACAGGAAAAACAGACTATTGGCTCTCTAACCCAATATCTCCAGCAAATTGAAAAAGAACAGCAAGAAAACCCAACACGTTTTAAAAAAACTGAAATTATAAAAACTAGAGCAGAAATACATGAAATAGAAAACAGAAAAA
>NW_006406480.1:0-1337 GCF_000299155.1 Elephantulus edwardii
GACTGAGAAAAACTGGATGAAATATGTTTACGGCTTTGAAGTCTATGGGGGAGAGAATAGTCTAAAAGTATTATATTTTAGGGCATTATTTTTATCGTAGCAGTATGCAATGAGGGTTGCCGAGTGGATTATATTTGGGGGTAGGGGTGGGGTTTGGGGAGGTGCGGGGGGGATTGTGTACCAATGAGTGAGTTTTCTTTTGCTTTTCAAGGAGAGGAGCAAATGGGGGGGAGGAGGGAGGGGTTTGTGCGGGGAGAAGGATGCAACAATGAATGAATGGAATACCAAAATCTCTGTAGATGTTCATTGAAATGAAAAATAAACAACCTAAATTTAAAAAAGGCATTTGCAGTGAATAAACTATTGATTGTATAAAAAAAAAAAATCACAGCTTAAAAAAACAAACAAACCCTAGCTGAATAGTACATTTACAGGACACTGTCAAAAATCAAGCTGTATTCAGAAAAAGTTGTGGAACAAAGCCTATCACTGCTGAAGTCAAACGGATCTTGACAGAAAGTAGACAACGTTTAGAAAGAAAAGATGATTTATTGACTATGCACAGACCTTTGACTGTGTGGATCATAAAAATTATGGATGATTGTTAGGAAACCAATAAAAAAGAAAATAAAATGTAAAATTTTTTGAAAGTATGGCTAACATTGAGAAGAATGAGAATTTTAGAACTTGGTTGTGTTTGTGTGAAACTTACATGTAGGTCAAGAAGCAGTTGTGTTCTGTTCAGACAACTACTTGATCTATACAAGCACAACTAAGTTCTGAAATTCACATTCTTCTCAATTTTAGCCATACTTTCAAAAAAATAGGGGAAGGGATTAGTCATGGAGTTAAACAATTTGTTGGGTGGGAGTGTGAGGGAAATTGAAAGAATTACTTCTTGAAAACAACGTATTGGGGAGCTCTGGTGGCCTAGTGGCAAGAAGGTGCAATTACAATCCCAGAGGTGCACGGTTTGAATCCACCAGATGCTCTGCCGTGGAAGGAGCGGCAATCTCCTCCTGTACCAGTCAGATCTGATTTGACAGTACATGCACACAAAAATAATAAAGTAAAAAATATATATATACAAAAAATGTAAAAAAATGAAAACAACGTATTGAATTTTGTAAATAAACTAGTTATTGTTATGTGCCATCAAGTCGCTTGGGACTCGACCCTATGTACAAGAACCCTAAACCCTGCTCTACCCTGTGTCAACTTTTCCAACTCCGATACACTTACTCTCACCACCCCAATCACAGAATCGATCCACCTCATAAGGGTCTTCCTCTTCTGCGTTGTCCCTCCATTCTCCCAAACATGACATACCTCTCCAA
>NW_006406481.1:0-1336 GCF_000299155.1 Elephantulus edwardii
TACATTAAATGTGATTATTGTCAGGCCAGGTTTTACTTTTACCATTTTGCTGTGTTTCTGTTTCTGTTATTTATGGTTAATGTGGTCTATTCACTTTCCTTTGGTGTCTCTGTGTGTAGGACTTCACTTAAAATTTCTTGTAGCTTTGGTCTTGTTTTCACAAATTCCTTAAGATCTTTCTTTTCTGTGCTTTCCTGAATATAGGATCCTTGACTGGAAATGGCTATTTTTCAACCTTCTGTATATGGCATCCCATTGCCTTCTAGCTCTCATGGTTTCTGATGAGAAATCAGAACTTAATCTAATTGTTTCCCCCTTGTAGGTAACTCTTTTTTTTTCTTGTGCAGCTTTTAGAATTCTATCCTTATTTTCCAATTTTGATAATTTGACCATGATATATCTTGGTATTTTTCTTTTTGGGTCTAGTCTATTTGGTTTTCTCTGTGCTTCTTGAATGTGGATTTCCTTATTCTTCAAAATACCTGGGAAGTTTTCTTCTAGTACTTCTTCCACAATTCTCTTAGTGATTTCCCTGTCCCTCCTGTGTTCTGGAATGCCAGTCATGGGTATATTATTCCATTTGATGTCATCCCACATAATTCTAATGTTTTCTTCATTTTGTTTCCATCTCATCTCTGATTTTTCTTCAAGTATGTTTTTAGTGAGGCCCTTGTCTTCCAGCTCACGGACTCTCTGTTCCATCTTTTCAGTTCTACTTTTTTGTCCTACCAGCATGTTGGACACTTCTGCTATTTTGGTCTTAATATTCTGGATTGCATTTTCATGCTTTTCTGTTATTTACAGTACTGTGTTGGCTGTACCCTCTCTGTCTTGTGATGACTTTTTAATTTCTTGTGCCTCTTTGTCTATTCTATCAATTTTTTTCTTCCATCTTTTGCATTTTCATCCATATCTAGTCAAGTTTCTCCTCATCCATCTATTTCTTCTGGATTGTTGTCTCTGAAGTATTTGCTGTCTTATTGATTTCCATTGTTTCTTTACACATTTGCATATTTTCCTGTAGCTGATCAAATAACTCTACATCAACTTATTTCTTCTGGTTCTCTTTATTTGGGGTATCCATTGAGTCTGATTTTTTAGGAGAAGGGTTATTTTGTTTTTTCATAATGGCTGATGTGGATTGCTGCTTTCTTGACATTATAGGAGTCTTTTCTTAGTAGATGTTAAGCTGTTATAATGATAAAATTACCCAGGCTACAGGAATGTTTTCTGAAGCACCTATATATTTGTGTTCCCTGCTTGGCCCGAGTCCTGCAAGACCAAGAGGGCCTGACAGCAGTTTTCCCCCCAAAGTACCTGAATGACAAATTAGGAA
>NW_006406482.1:0-1336 GCF_000299155.1 Elephantulus edwardii
TATTTTTTTAAACAGATCTCTCCCTCATCTGTTTCAATGCAATATACTTCATTCTTCCCCTCCTTTTCTGTCTTCTCTCAACCCTCATGTCAGTCCCATTTTACAACAGTGGCCCTATGTAATATTTGTCCTTTCGTAACTGAAATATTTCCCTCAGCATAATGTCCTCCAGTGTCATCCATTTTGCATAATATTTATGAGTTCCTTGTTTTTCAGTGCTGCAAAATATTCCATTGTGTGAATATACCAGAGCTTCTCTATCCATTCGTTTGTTGATGGGCACTTGAGTTGTTTCTTGCTCTTCGCTATTGCGAACAAAGCTGCAATAAACATGGGTGTGCATATATCTGCTTGAGTGGCAATTATGGCTTCTTCAGGATATATCCCTGGTAGTGGAATTGCTGTGTCAAATGGTATTTCTATTTGCAACTTTTTGAGAAAATGCTATACAGACTTTCGTAGTGGTTGCACCATTTTACACTCCCACCAGCAGTAAATAAGGTTTCTAGTTTCTCCACAACCTCACCAGCATTTATTGTTTGTTGCTCTGCTGAATTTTGTTACTCTTACTGGGGTGAGATGATACCTCATAGTTGTTTGGTTTGTATCTCTCTTAGAGCTAGGGATTTTGAACATTTCTTCATGTGTTTGTTAGCCATCTGAATGTCTTCTTTGGTGGAGTGTCTGTTCATATCCTGTGCCCATTTTTCAGTTGGGTTATTTACCTTTATCTTGTTGTGATGCTTGAGTATTTTATAAATTGTAGATATAAGTCACTTATCAGACAGGTTATTACAAAATATTTCTTTCCCAATCTGTGGTTTCCCTTTTTACCCTATTGGAGAAGTTCTCAGATGTGCATAGTTAAAACACTCAACAAAATATGATTAGAGGAGAATTTCTTCAACATAGAAAATAGTATATATGCAAACCCGAGCATCAATGTTGTTCTCAATGGAGAGAGATTAAAGGCATTCCCCTTGAGAACAGAAACTAGACAAGGATGCCCACTATCACCTCTCCTATTCAATGTTGTACTGGAAATCTTAGTGATAAAGATAAGGCAAGAGAAGGAAAGAAGAGGTATTCAAATTGGCAAAGAGGAGGTAAAATTATCTCTCTATGCAGATGATACGATACTTCAATTAGAAAACCCTAGGGGAGCTCTGGTGGCCTAGTGGCAAGAAGCTGCACTGTAATCCCTGAGTCGCATGGTTCGAATCCACCAGATGCTCTGCCGGGAAAGGAGGGACAATCTCCTCCTGTACCAGTCAGATCTGATCTGACAGTACACACACACACACACACACACACACACACACACACACACACAAAT
>NW_006406483.1:0-1336 GCF_000299155.1 Elephantulus edwardii
TGCTGCCTACTGGCCTAATGTTCAGAAGCTTTGTCTTCTTGATATTGAGCCTTAATCGATATTGAAGGCTATAGCCCTTGACCTTCTGCAGCAAGCACATCAGGTCCTCCTCAGTTTCAGTAAATAGGGTTGTATCATCTTCATAATGCAGTTTGTTGATGAATCTTCCTCCAATCCTGATGTCAATTTCCTCCTCATAGAGCTCTGCCTCTAGGATTATCTGTTCTCTGTATAAATTGAAGAGATATGGAGACAGGACATATCCCTGGTGTGCCCTTTTCCCAATTTTGAGTCATATAGGGTTTTTAAAAAGGCAGAATTGTGAAGAATTTAGCATGTTTTACCCATATGCTTTTCTTGGATCTTAGTTTGCATACACAGAGAAGTCATCAGACATTTTACTGATGACACTGGTTTCAAAATTGCATAATAAATTTAATATTCATTACTGCTGATAAGTTAAAACTGCTAACCTTCTGATTAACAGTTGAGAACTTTAACTACCATGTTACCTCTCTTGATTTTCAAATATAGCTATGGTTGTATTTATGATGTGCCATCAAGTAAATTACAATTCACAGTTACCATATGAACAAGAGATCTGAACCTTGCCCTATCACAAGCCATCATCACCATCTCCAACCCTTGAGCCCATTGTTACAATTACTGTGCAAATTCATCTAATTGAGGGTCTTTCTCTCTTAGACTGACCCTCCTCCTTTCTAAATATCATGTATTACTCCCAGGACTGGCCCCTCCTAACTGCATGTCCAAGATTTGTGAGATGGAATTTCACTATCCTTGCCTCCAAGGAAGTCCCTGGTTTCAATTTCTTTGAGATAGACATATTTGTTCTCTTGGTAGGCCACGGGATATTCAGTACTTTTCTCTAATACCACAATTCAGACTTCAACTTTTACATGTATGGTAAATAACTGAGAAGACTGTGGCTTGAACCAGGTATTTCTTAGTCTTTAAATGGACAGTATTGCTCTTTAGTATTCTGGAGATGTCTCTGACAACAGATTTTCCCAATGCAACTTGTCTTTGATTTCTTGATGGCTGGTAGCAGGAGTACCACAAAGCACTCTGGGTACTGAAAACAGAAATACCACAAAGAATGATAATGAGCATAAAATACTAAGGTCAAAACTAAACTAACAATTTTGAAAGTGAAGGGAATATAAGTCTTTGGATCATACAGTTAACACACTTAACTGATAATTTACAAGATTTGTTGTTGTTGTTGTTATGTGCCGTCGAGTTGTTTGAGACTCATAGCGACCCTATGCATAACAGCCCTAAACCCTGCTCTATCCTGTGCCAACCACACCGC
>NW_006406484.1:0-1336 GCF_000299155.1 Elephantulus edwardii
TGCATAGTGCCACTGTTGTAAAACAGGACTGACATCGGGGTTGGGGGAAGACTGAGAAAGATGGGATAAATAATGTATACTGCATTGAAATAGATGAGGGCAAGGACTGTTTAAAATGGATATGTGATTAGATATTATTGTTATAACAGGAGTTCAGAACAAAGGCTGCATAGTGGAGAGGATTTGAGGGGAGGGATTGAATAACAATGAAAGACTTTTTTTTCTTTTACTTTTCAAAAAAAAAGCTAACTGGGGGGAGGGGTGGGCAGGGAGAAAAGTGTAACAATGAATGAATAGAAATCCAAAATCTCTGTAAACTTTCATTAAAATTAATTAAAAAAAATAAAAGTGTGCTCACAGATAGAAACAACTGCGAGAAGTTAACAGGCAAAAATGAGGGTGGAACAAGAAGGAGCAGAGACTAGGGGTCCAGGAAAGGGAGGGTACATCAATGATTTGTTAGGACAATGTAAACAATGGCATTATATAATTGTTACCAATTGCTATCAAGAAGAATGGGAAGAATTTGAAAAGAATGGGAATTCTTTTAATTCCAGGATTAATTGTAAAGAATGGGAATTTCAGGTAATTCCAGAATGAATTGTGCTCTTTTGAAACCTAGACCTAGACCAAGAGACTATTGTGCAAATTGAGAAGGAAACACTGCATGGTTTAAAATTAGGAAAGCTGTGCATCAGGGTTGTATCCTTTCTCCACACCTATTTAACCTGTAACCGTTAGCAAATCCTTCAAGAAGATGGACTCTGTGAAAAAAAAACAAAACGTGGCATCATCAGGACTGGAGGAAGACTCATTATGCAGGTGACACAATCTTGCTTGTTGAAACTGAGGCAGACTTGAAGCACTTTGTGTCTTCAGTATAGATTACATCTCAACATCAAGAAAACAAAAATCCTCATCACTGCACCCATAGGCAACATCATGATGGATGGAGAAAGGATTGAGACTATCAATAACTTCATCTTACTTGGATCCACAGTCAGGAGATATATTGCCCTAAGAAAGTCTACAGTCAAGGACTTCTCCAAATTACAGAGTAGTGATGTCATTTTGAGGGCTAAGGTACATCTGATGTAGGCCGTGGTCTTTCTGATTATTTGCTCTGTATCTGAGAGCTGAACAGTGAATAAGGATGACAGAGAATTGATACCTTTGAGCTGTAGTGTTGGAGAAGAGTACTGAGTATCTCATGGACTGCTAAAAGAATAAACAAATACGTCTTGGAGAAAGTGCAGTCAGAGTGTTCCTTGGAGGCAAAGATGATGAAGCTTTATCTGACAGGAGAGGCTATTCCTTGGACAGAGACATCGTATTT
>NW_006406485.1:0-1303 GCF_000299155.1 Elephantulus edwardii
AAGGAGAATTGATGCCTTTGAGCTGTGGTGCTGGAGAAGAGTGTACCATGGACTGCCAAGAAAACAGATTCATCCTGGAGAGGGTTAAACCAGGCAGCTCCTTGGAGGCAAGGATTCTGAAGCTTCTTCTAACCTGTTTTGGACTTTTTGTAAGGAGGGACCAGTCCTTAAAGAGGGACATCATGCTTGGGATGATGGAGGGACAACGTAAGATAGGAAGACCCTTTGTAAATGGATAGATTCTGTGACTGGTGGTAGGTGTGTCAGGGACATTAAGATTGGCACAGGATAGAGCAGGTGTTAGGGCTGTTTTACATTGGGTCCCTATGAGTCACAGGTGACTCGGCAGCATGTAACAACAACAATAAATTATTACATATTTTAAAATTCTTGTTATGTAATATGAAAAACTCAGACTCACTGCTGTTGTCAACTCTGACTCTACATGCCCCCATTGGGTTTCTGAGGCTCTAAATCCTAATTAGGAAGAACTGACTTTCACTTTACCACCTTTGGATTGGCAACACGACTTGATATGTACCATGGGCATTTATTAATGTGGTAAAGTTTGTAAACCTCTTCTCTTTAGCTGAAACAGGCTATTTACTGCAAGGAGTTTAATGGCTCGATAAGAGAGAGAGTTATCTTATTTCACGGTGGTTTTGTTTTGTTGGGTTCTTTTTTGTTGTTGTTGTTGAAAATAGTTTTATTTCCGTGCAGTTCCCTGGAGAACATATTCTTCTCCTGTGAATTCATTTTGTCATCTTTTTAAACTAAAAATGCCTGCACTAAAATCTCATGTGTATTTCTGAGTCTCATATTCCCCATTGGCTGGTGGTAGAGCTCACTCCTTTTTGTCTTCATGACTATTCCAAACTCTGGTGTGGCCCTTCTCCCTCATGATTCAGCATTTTTTTTTTAAATTTTCTCCATTTATAACGATGTTTATATTTTTTATTAATCTCAATGAACATTTATAGAAATTTTGGACTTCCATTCATTCATGTTTGCACTTTTCTCCCTGCCCTCCCCACCCCCAGTTCGCTCTTCTCCTTGAATAGCAAAAGAAAACCTGCTTCATTGGTATACAATCCCCCTATAGCCTCCCACCCCCCACCCCGAGTATATCTCACTCTGCAACCCTCATTCCGAACTCTTATGATAATCATAATGTCCTAAAATATATTGCTTTTAAACTGTTCTCTCCCTCATCGGTTTCAATGAAGTATACATAATTTGTCCAGTTTTTCTCAGTCTTACCCCCACCCTGATGTCAGTCTCATTCTACAACAGTGGCATCATA
>NW_006406486.1:0-1277 GCF_000299155.1 Elephantulus edwardii
TTAGAGCTTCTGAAAACCAGTTGAGTGTCAGCTATGAGGAAGTTCTGACACTACAGCATCTCATAACAACATATTTAAGATGATATAACCCTAGTGACAAACCATTAAACACTCAGTTGCTAATGAAAAGGTTGACAGTTCAAATCTACCAGCCCCTCCCTGACTGAAAGATATGGCAAAATACTTTCTTAAATATTAATAACTTTGGAATCCTGTGGGACTTTAGTATTGTTCCTTAAACCTTTATTAGAACATTCAGTAATCATTCACATATGTCGTGTTTCATTCATATACCTTTTGTTTTATATAATCATTCACGTGCATTATATTTTATTTATTAAAAAATATTAAGTATATGTACACAATATAATATATGTGAATGATTATATGCAAACTAATAAAAAATTTAAAGCAAAAACAGCAAAAAAAATGCAGTAATGAAAGCTGGTCAATCTCCAATAGATTAAGATATATTTAATTTACCATGTTTTGTGCCTGTGGGGAATGTTCAAGAAATCTGTGAGATAATAGAAATTTCTGGAAACACCATACTTTAAAGCTCCATCTGACATACTTTGAGTATGTTTCCAGGAGGAATGAGTTCTTGGAGAGGGATGTCATGCTTGGAAGGGTAGAGGGACAGACAGCTTGAGAGGAAAACCCTTGGTGAGATGGACTGACTCAGTGACTGGGGCAATGGGGTTGGTGTGTCAGATAACAATGAATTTAGTTCAAGTTACAGCAGGGTTCAGAACTCTGAGTCACAGGAGACTAGATGGCACATCGCATCAACAACATACTCAGAAGAGAAAAAGCAATTTTTGTCAGATGTCTACTTTGCTTTCATTTCATGTCATGTATAAAATTTCCAGCTGAGGGAACCATACTGACATTCTGAATACACAAAGATCAAATGAACCACTGGGTAACTGTGTTTCTCTTCTAAAAGAAGTAAAAAGCCTTTTAGTTTATGGTGTTAGGGCTTTAGAAAATGGCTTTGCTATCCTTTGCTTTGGCCCTGCCTGAGGATATTGGTTTCCAGCTGCCTCAACTGTAGATCCTTAGTCTACTTTGATCAGATTCTTAAAAATCATCAATAACTGCTAGACCAATTAGAGTGAGAGCTAACCATACAGGAGGGAGAATGTCAAAGCATAGTCTGCCAGAGCTGTGGAAGTAGAGACGGAGTTAAAGGCTTTGCTTGCTGGTTGATTGGAAGAAGAGCTGACTTGTGACAGCTGGGATACAAAGCTTGCTAGATGGCTGGGGAAAACAGA
>NW_006406487.1:0-1336 GCF_000299155.1 Elephantulus edwardii
TTTTTTTTTTTTTCATTGTCCAGCTTTTATCTGGATATAAACGAACTGAAAACACAATGGCTTGGGTTAGGCACATCTCAACTGGCAAAATCACGACTTTACATTGTTAAGTTTTAATTTATAAAACTTTAAAGAGGTCTTTTCAGTACATTTTTCCAATGCCACATCTTGTTTGATCTCTTGAATATCACTTCAGTGGGTGCTGATTTCAGATCCAAGTGAAATGGGACCTGGCCTCAGCTTCTCTCCTACTTAAACACTGACTGGCTCTACTGAGGTCCCAAAGCCCCAATCTTTGCCTTGCAACTCCATGGCAGACCTTAAATATTTCAACCTTCCTGGCATTGACAGATATGAGGTAGATATTTATGCCGTTAGTGCCCTATCTGAGGATGGTCAATAAACATTGATGTGAAGAAGTTGAGCTGTCAAGCACCAGTATCATTGTCAAAACCAACACTACCTATGACAAGTTCAAAGACAAGACAGTGGGGACAAAGTGACTTGAATTCTCAGATTACATCAGATAATTCAAGAAATATGTAAATCTGGAAATAGAAGTTTGAAGAAGATTTAAGAGTCCAGGAGACACCTGCCTGAACGAGACAAATTCGCTTGATCTGCCAAGTCTGAGAAGCACGTAATAGAGCTGGAAGCAGCTGTGTGCTGTGAACAGGATTTGCAGACTCCCCCATCTGTAGGTCTACTCAAGTCTGTCTCATGGATCCTATTGGATTGTAGCAAGCATAGATGAACACCCTGGACCTGGCTCAAGCGTAACCCCAGTCATATTCCACATCACAGAATGACATGTCCAAGTAAACCAAGCTAGGACTGACGTGCGTCAGTCAGGCTGAATTTTAGATTATTAGATCTCCAGAGTTTTTCCCATCATCAAGAATGGGTGTGCTTCCTGACACCAGAAATCCTCTTGAACAGTTTTTTATTTTCTGCTTTTGATAAATATATGAACAAAAAGAAGTATTTTCTTAATATAAGAAAATGAGCATGTAAAATATATTTAGAAATACTGTGAGTAGGTAACTGGATCATAAAAGAAGTAGCAAACACAAAGCTGTGATGAGCTATGGAAATGGCAGAGGGGGACCTGGTTAGCAGAGGGGGATCTGGTAACCAGAGGGGAACCTGGTCAATGGTGGACAGCAGAGGGTGACCTGATCACAGGCGGATGGGAGAGGGAGACTTGGCCACAGATAATCCTTCCTACTACTGGACGTTCTTCAGCACTAACTGTCCAACCAATAAGCCAGGCAGAGTTGCACGGCACTGTGATTACTAATATTCTTTTAATTTTTGAGTTGTGTTGGAATTTTTT
>NW_006406488.1:0-1296 GCF_000299155.1 Elephantulus edwardii
GAGTCCTCCTAGACCCTTCATTAGATTTCCAATGCTGTAAATTGCACCCAAGGAATTTCCCAAGTAAGTGTGAAGATAGAAATTTTGATGACTGGAAATGCCAGAGAAGTAAGGCCTTCGGGCCAGCAGGCAACTGGCTGAGAGCTCCCTACAATACAGTATAACTTGCGTAAGTATTCAGTTTAAAATGGAAAAAAAATCCATAATAAAATACACTGACAAGTATAAAAAACATTGAACTCTTTCAATATTTAGTTCATTAATCTTTCATTTAGGAAAATTGATATTAAAAATAAGATGCTGTAGATTGAAATCTCAGTTCTTCCTCAATTGTGTGTGTAATTATTCTGTTTCTACTCTTCATTTGGGCTAATAAAAATGTAAGTCAGTTTTTGCAAAGTTTAGTTGAAATAATTATTTTAATGGGATTTTATAATATAAAAAATGACCTAAAACATGCTACTTTTCTTTTTTCTGATGTTTGGAAAAATCCTGGCACATTGTGGAAATTCATTGAGAGATTTTGAATGGATAAATGAAGCAACACATGCTTTTATCTTGTTGAAATAGAATAATTATTGCTAGCATAAATTATATTTCTGGTAAAACCAACTAAAAAGGAAATTTTTAGATAAGAAGAGCTTGAGATGTAATACAACAGTTAAAGACATGTAGAACTTCAGAAATTTGTATTTTGCATGTTTTTAAAATAGTTGCAAAGTACTACTCTTAATTTTAAATTTTACAATAAAGTATACCAATGGAAAGAAAATTTTCTAAGGTCTTGGTGAATACATCTTTCAAAATATGTTTTATTTTAGCAAAATGAGTTAATAACTTGAAGATCTGAATGCTTAGATTTTTAAGTCTTTCCTACTCATATATAATATTCTAAGTGTATTTTCTAATTTAATCCCACCTGAATTTCAGAATCATCTCAGAAACAGGTTTGAGGCTTTGAATACTAATGAGCGAAGACCAGGTGAGTTGTGGGAGGACGTTAAATGTATCATCCAGGAAGACTGCAAAGAGTCATTACAAGGACAGAAGAGCAAGAGAAGACCAAAATGGATGTCACAAGAAACTCTGAAGATTGCACTGGAACATAGAGAAGCCAAAGCACAAGGAAGGATTCAAGACACTAAAGAGCTGAACTGAAGTTTCCAAAAGGCAGCACAGAATGACAAAGCAAAATACGACAATGAAATGTGTGAGGAGCTGGAGTCAGAAAATCAAAAGGGCAGAAATCGTTCAGCATTTCTTAAGCTCAAGGAACTGAAGAACAAATTCAAACCT
>NW_006406489.1:0-1335 GCF_000299155.1 Elephantulus edwardii
TATGAGTCGCAAGTGACTCGACGGCCCATAACAACAACAACTAGTTTATTTACAAAATGTGAATACAAATTCTTTCAAATTTCCTCACCCTCACCCATCCATCAAATTGTACAACCCAATGATTAATACTCCCTCCCACTGCACACCCACATCCCTCTGCTTCCAGCCTCTCCCACCCCTCCTGGATCCTTATACTCATTCTACAATAATGTTTTTATACAATATTTATCCTTGTGGGACTGAGTTAGTTCACTTAGCATAATGCTCTCCAGTCTCTCCCAAATTAGGTAATAATTTACAAAGATATTGCTCCTTCATGCTGTATAGTATTCCATTGTGTTTCTGTTTTATATTCATAAATACTGACTTTTCTTAAAGTACTTTCTATTCTCTGTAAAGTCTTTTTGTGCTGAATGTTGGGACTAACAATGCTAAATAAAATATGTTGCATAAAAAATAGAGCATAAAAGGAATATAAATTAGTATATCAACATATTTTCAACATATGCTTTTATACTTAAATCTTCTCAGAACCAATATATATGGGTAGATAAATAGATAAATAAAATGCATATATGTGGTGCATTATGCCCATACTTGCAGAATCTACACATATACAGCGATATAATAGTTGATGGTGGTCAAATTGTTGCACTCTGAATCTTACAGCACATGTTGTGAACCACTAGCTTCTCTGAGGGAAAAAGATGGGCAATTTACAGCTTCTGAAAACCCACCTCTACACACCTAGCAACTAAAAACATGTGTGTCAGAGTGGAACTATCCTCCATAGGGTTATCACCGGCTGGCTTTCAGAAGTAGAAAAGAAGGCCTTCTTCCAAGATTCATCTGTCTATCTATCTATCTACATATAGATATCTATAGATTAAGATATGAAGGAATTGACAATAGCTGTGATCCCAGATAGCACTCACAAAATCCAGGGAGAATAATAATCCATACACTTCACTACAGAGCTTCATAGAGAGAACTGGATCTTGACTGTGATCTTGAATGTATTTTATCTAAAAAATATTATGATGCTTTAGTCAATCTTTTTTTTTTTAATTTAGGTTGTTTATTTTTCATTTCAATGAACATCTACAGAGATTTTGGGATTCCATTCATTCATTGTTGCACCCTCCTCCCCGCACAAACCCCTCCCCCGCCCCCCCCATTTGCTCCTCTCCTTGAAAAGCAAAAGAAAAACTCCCTCATTGGTACACAAGCCCCCACCCCGCACCTCCCCAAACCCCACCCCTTAGCCCCAAATATAATCCACTCTACAACCCTCATTGCATACTCCTACGATAAAAATAATGCCCTAAAATATAA
>NW_006406490.1:0-1335 GCF_000299155.1 Elephantulus edwardii
TGGCAAAATCTACAGTTAGGGACCTTTCCAAATTATTGAGGAGTAGTGATATCAGTTTGAAGACTTAAGGTGTGTCTGATTCAGGTAATAGTCTTTCTGATTATCAGCTATGCATTTGAGACCTGGACAATGAATAAGGAGAACAGAAAAAGAATTGACTCCTTTGAGCTGTGGTGTTGGAGAAGAACACTGAACATCCCATGAGCGGGCAATAGAATAAACAGACATGTCTTGGAGATGGTGCAGCCAGAGTGCTCTTCAGAAGCAAGAATGATGAGGCTTTGCCTCACATACTTGGACATGATGTTGGCAAAGAAGAAGATCTTCAACTAGGTGAATCTGTACGGTGACTACCGCAATGGACATCTGTGTATCAGGAAGTGTAAGCATGATGTAGGACAGAACAGGGTTCAGGACATCTAACAGCAACAACAACAACAATGGGGATGATTGTGTGAAACACAATGTGAATGAAGGATTGTGTAAACCACAATGCACATGAATGAAATAAATGTATGCAAATTTTGTATGCAAACCATTACAAAATAAAATTTTAAAAAATATATTGCTCTGTTGTTGAACTTTGTTATTGTTGCTGGGGTGAGATGATATCTCATAGTTGTTTGTATTTGCGTCTCCCTGACAGAGATTTTGAACATTTCTTCATGTGCTTGATTGTCATCTGAATGTCTTCTTTGGTAAAGTGTGCATTCATCTCCTATGCTCATTCTGCAATTGGGTTGTTTACCTTTTCCTTGTTAAGGTGCTGGTGTATTCTATAAATTTTAACATGAGTTCCTTATCAGATACATAATAATAATATCAAATATTTTGTCCCAGTCTGTGGCTTTTGTTTTTACTCTGATGGAGAAGTTTTTTTGATGTGTATAGGGATTGATTCTTAGAAAGTCTCATTCATCTATTTTGCTCTCCCTTGATTATAGGTTTTCCATTATGCTTGGAAGACTGTTCATACTGTGGATTAAGGCTTCTAGAGTCTTTCCAAGCTTTTCTCTGATGAAGTTTGTAGACTTTAAATGCTGGCGAGGTTTTGGAGGAATTGCAACCCATATTTACTGCTGAAGGGACTATAAAACAGTTCAACCACAATGGAAGGCAGTAGGTGAGTTCTCAAAAAGTTGGAAACAGAAATACCATTGGGTCCAGGAATTATACTACTGGTAAAAGAAACCAGAACCGTCATCCAAACAGATAAATTTATGCACACTCAAATTTATAGCTACATTATTCGCAATAGCAAAGAGATGGAAACAATCCAAATATCCACCAACAAATGAAGGGATAGAACAATTATAGTATATTCACATAATGAAA
>NW_006406491.1:0-1298 GCF_000299155.1 Elephantulus edwardii
ATGAGGGTGTTGAGTTAGATCATTGAGCTTTTTTCTCTTGTCCTTTTTATGTGTGTGCTTATTGCTATGAACTACCTCCTAAGGATTGCCTTATCTGTACCCCAGAAGTTTAGGTATGTTTTATTTTCATATTCATTTGATTCAAGAAATTTTTAAATGTCATTATTTGTTTTATAACACAATCCTATTCTAGCAGTTACTTAGTTTGAACTTGGCTGGTTTTGTAAGCTTTATCCTTTTGTGGTTAGTTTCTAGTTTATGACATTGTGGTCTGAGAAGACACTTTGTAATATTTCAATGTTTTTGAATTTTTTTGAGGCTTGCTTTGTGTCCTAATATGTGATTGATTCTGGAGAATGTACCATGTGCACTTGAGAAGAAAGTGAACTGAGTTTTAGTTGGGTGCGGTACCCTGAATACAAGGTTGAGATAGATGGCTGATTGAATAAGTTGGATTTTCTGCACCTTTGTCAAGTTTCTTTTGAGCTGAACTATCCTTTGGTGATAGTGGTATGTTGCAATTTACTACCATTATTGTGGCGTTGCCTATTGTTTTCTTCAATTCTTTTAATCATTGTTTTATGTAATTTACAGGTTTATCCATTGGTGCATTAATGACCAATGTTATGTCCTCTTGAGCTATTGTGCCTGTAATGAGTATGCTATGCCCTTTCTTATCCTTTATGGTGGTTTTCATTCTGAAGTTTATTTTGTCATAGGTTAGTATTGCCACTACTCTTTTTTTGTGGTTGCCATTGGCTTGGTATATTTTTTCTCAAACTTTGATTTTGAGTCTATCTTTCATTTTTTAGATGTGTCTCTTGTAGGCAATACATTCATGGGCTTTGGTTTTTTTATTCATTCTGCCATTAATTTTCTCTTAACTGGTGCATTTAGTCCATTCACATTAAGTGTGTTTATTATCAGGCCAAGTTTTACTGTTACCATTCTGCTGTGTTTCTTTTTCTGTTGTTTCTTGTTACTATGTTCTATCCACTTTCTTTTGGCACCTCTGTATGAAGGACTTCACTTAAAATTTCTTGTCGTTTTGGTCTTGTTTCCCAAATTCCTTCTTTTCTGCAAAGATCTGCTTTTTTCTTCATATTTGATAGAGAACTTTGCTGAGTATAGGATCCTTGGCTGGCAGTTGTTTTCTTTCAACTTTTTGTAAATGCTGTCCCATTGTCTTCTAGCTCGCTTGGTTTCTGCTGAGAAATCAGAACTTAATCTAATGGTTTCCCCTTCATAGGTGTCTCTTCGTTTTTCTTGTGCTGCTCTTAGTATTCTATACTTTTCTT
>NW_006406492.1:0-1335 GCF_000299155.1 Elephantulus edwardii
CAAGGGAAGGTGACGTGTCCTGTAGAACTTCTGTGCAGGCGGCCCTTGGGCCCGCCGGAAATCCCGGGTACCTGTGAAAAAACGCCTGTCCGTTGCTTATCTGCGGTCGCTGCGGCCCTCAAGCCTCACTTCCGCCCAAGACCACGCTTGTCAGAGCTTCCAAGGGCTTGCTCCCGCCGGAAATCCCGGGTACCTTGAAAAACGCCTGTCAGTTGCTTATCTGCCAGTAGCTATCTAAAATCATAGTATTCATCCACTTTGACACCCATCACCTAGAGAATAAAATCTAAGCTCCTTGACTACTCTTGCAAAGTCACCATCATCTAGCTGACTCTTACCCATATATTCATGTTCATTTATTTATTCATTCACAAACATTTATTAATTACCGAGATATGAGGGTCACTGGGGATAGAGGTGGAAACAAGAGCCATCCTTGAGAGCGTATGTTCTTCTCTCACCAGTTTTTGCTTTAACAATTACTTCAGATGCTGCTCATTTTCCCTTCTTTGGCTGAGTCCATTTTATCTTCCTCTATGAAGACTGCTCTGAACTCTCTGAGTTGAATTTGATGCCTTCGTCTGAAACTCTCTCATAATAAATGTACCATTTTATTATTAAATATACTATATCTAATTTTTTTCAACTAGCTTTTAGAAGATTAAAATTAGGCTGTCTTTAATTTTCTTGTATTTCCTGGCATAAAGAATCTAGTTAATAAATGTTTATTGCATGTAACAGAATTAAAAGTTAAGAAGATTTACTTCCTGAACAGAGGATATATCTGTGTCATTTTACTCAGTGTAGTATTGTGTGTATCCTCTATTCTGCATCTCTGTTTCATTGGCTCCACCTCTTATATTGTAAATATCCCTTAACATGTTCTGCCTTTCTCCATCACTGATGAACTCATCTCATTTTTCAAAACTCTATATCCCGTGAGAAAACCTTCTTGGATATTCTAACATGGAGCTAACCATCCCTTTACCCATTCTGCCACTGGCTCCTTTACACATTTGTACTACTACAATATCGTAATTATTTTTGTATGTTTGGCTTTACCGTGTCAGCAGTGTGAGAAGTCCTCGAATAGATGTATTAATGTATGCACAGAAGAAGATGGCCTGATTTTGCTTGGAGAGCCAGCAAGTCATTAATAGTGTCACCGCTGGGTAAATCAAAGCAGGCAACAAGTACCAACTCCAGCTCTGAAGGGAAACTGAGCACCTGAATGTTTGATTCTCTACCTGTATAGTGGATGATGACACGTATATTGTGGGTCATAAACTCTCAATTGTTGTTGGTATGTGCTGTCGAGTCACCTGCAACTCATAG
>NW_006406493.1:0-1274 GCF_000299155.1 Elephantulus edwardii
TTTTTTTTTTTATTTGCTGAGAATACCATTAGAATTTCCCATTTATTCTATGTCTTCATGCTAACGATGAGAAGTAAGTCTAAACAAAATCTGGTAATCCTAATCCTAGAAGCCGGGCTTCACAGGAATGAAGTGCAACAGTTTAATGCTTCTCTAACTACCATCCTCTTGGAGTGAATTTACACTGTAAGAAGAGGAGCCGGTGAAGGAATAACTCAATATGGCAATGAGTATAGATAAGAGGAGGATAGCCATCGACTATGCTTTTACTTTAAAAATGAGACAATCTTAGAGATGGATGAGATTTCAAATTATTTTACACTTTATTATTACTCAATAAATGTGTTGATTTTTTTTTCACTTTTATCAGTCAAAATTGATTCAAGGTTATTTTATCTAGATTTTTCAGTGTTACCATAACCTAGTAGAGTAACTGTGGAATTTTAATAATATTTTAATGTCTGCTATTAAGATGCAAATATATGAAGATATATTTTATAATCAATGTGGTGAATTCAGGCATCAGTTGAATTTCATACTGTCTAGGGACCATCAGGAAGTTCTGTTGGTTTATGGTAAGAAGGTGCACTGCCAATCCAAAGGTGCATAGTTCAAATCCACCAACTGCTCTGCAAGGGACTGATGGACAATCTCTTCCATACAATTCACTGTCTGAAAATCTACTGGAGGGTCAGCTATGGGATGGTTCCAACTTGAGGCACATAGCCAGAAACACAACAGGGGCCACGCAGAAGCTCTTGTGGTACAGCATGATGTCAGCTGGGCTTAACTGGAAGGGTGGCAGTTCAAATCCACAGTTAGCCAGTGGGAGAAGATGGGCAAGGAGTTTCGTCTGTAAATATTTAACAACCTCAGAAAGCTGTGGGACATTTACTGGGAGCCGGAATCAATTCCATGACGGTGAGCTAAGTGGGAATGGTCCCTATGGGTTTGTGCACTGCTATCCCAAAGGTACATAACCACAGTCACAACTCCAATGGTGGAGACTCTCTTGTGACTGGAAGCCACCAGCAGCTCTGTGGGAGACAGATGGGCAGTCTCCTTTCAGCGCAACTTAAGACATCAGAAAGTCCACTGGAAGGTCAGCTATCAGTTCTGACTCAACGGCAATGAATTTGGCTACTATAGTGCTGGGAGACCTCAATACACCCCTCTCAAGAAAAGATAGAACTACCAGAAAAAAACTCAACAGAGATACTGAAGAATTAAATCACACAATAAAATTAATAAATTTGGCCTGAAGACCTATGGCC
>NW_006406494.1:0-1307 GCF_000299155.1 Elephantulus edwardii
ATGCAGCTCAGCTCAGTTCGTGGATTCCAGCTTTTGCTGGGTCTGTGGTGGGACCACTGCGGGACCGCTGCAGGGCAGGCAGGCAGGGCTCTGGTTTTTAAAGCTTCTAAAATAATGTATTAGCAAAAGTTCTGATTCAAAATCCTACTGTTCACATCACCCTGTGATGGTCAGTCTCTGTGGAGCGTAAAGTACTCTCTGGTATCCTTTTTACGCAGGCTGCTATCCCTCTGGCTCTTCACACTGTGCTCTCCACCTCCGCCATCTTCCGGAACCCCCACACTCTACTTTTTTATATAGGTTTAGGACCCTAAATATCATACAGAGCCTTCAGACTATATTGGGGGGGGGGAACAAAAAACACTGCTCAAGTCCCAAACTGTCAACTGATGAACACCGAGGACAAATAAAACCTGGAAAAATCCATGCTGTTGAGTTAATTCTAACTTACAGTTCATTGGGTTTTTGATGCCATAAATATTTACAGGAGACAGTCCATATTTCTACAGTAGAGAAGCTGGATTCCAACTACTGACCTCTCCGTTAGGGGCCCTACACATAACAACCTTTGCTACAAGTCTGAACTGACTTCAAAACCACAACTTTGAGATTGCTGCTTTGAAATTGCAGGCTGGAATTAATTGGATTGGTTGGTAGCTAAGACAAAAACATTAATGCTTTGAAGGTGTTTAAGCAAGACATAAAGTTTCATAATGTAACACAAAAGTTGCTTAAGATACAAATCCAAATTGCTCAGCACAGGGAAATCTCAGTTTATACGTACAAAAAAGTCAATAGGGAGTTAACACAGATAGTCCGGCTTTCTGATTAAGATTTTGAAGCAGCCACTAATCAAATGCCAAAAGAGAAACAATACAAACAAACAACCAACAAACAAAATTACTTTTGAATAAATGAAAAATAGAAAGTCTCATGAAAGGTAGGAGATATCAAGAAATACACCTTTTAGAGCAGAAAAGCAAAAAGAAAAATAGGTTAACTCATTCATTAGCAGAAGAATGATAACAGAAAAGTTGGCAAACATAAAAATATATCAGTAGAAAATTACTTTCTGAGCAACAAAGAGAAAGAAAAAAAAATTACAGAATTTGAGTGATCTGGGGGAAACCAAAGGTTTAACATTAACGTAATTGAAATTTCGTAAGGGAGGGAGTAAAACACAGGAAAATATTTGAAGAAATAATAACATATGTTTTTGTTATTGTTGTTATGTGCCGTCGAGTCGCCTGCGACTCATAGCGACCCTATGTACAACAGCCCTAAACTCCACTCTGTCCTGTGCCAAT
>NW_006406495.1:0-1291 GCF_000299155.1 Elephantulus edwardii
ATTATTGAACCCATCTTTCTCAGTCTCCCTCCAACCCCGAGGTCAGTCCTGTTTTACAACAGTGGCACCATGCAGTATTTGTCCTTTTGTGACTGAGATACTTCCCATAGCAAGGAGTTGGAAGCAGCCTAAGTGCCCATCAACAAATGAATGGATATAGAAGCTATGGTATAGTCACACAATAGAATACTTACTATGCTGCATTGAAAAACAAGGAACGAATGCAGTATTATTCAAAATGGATGACCCTGGAGGACATTATGCTTAGATGCTTTTTAAATTCAGTTGGCATTCACTCAAGATTATATATTGATTTTCATAGGCTTCTTTTAATTCCCTTAAATTTCAATTTGAGCCTGTATACGAGTGGTTGTTTCTTCTAAACCCAGCCTGCATATCTGGCTGTTCTCTGTTGATGTGCTGTTGAAAACATTTTTGGGTAATTTTCAGCAGAATCTTGCTTGCATGTGATATTAATGATATTGTTCAATAGTTTCCACACTCTGTCAGGTCATCTTTTCTTGGAATGGGAATAAGTATGGATCTCTCCCAGTAAATTGGCCACGTGGTTTTCTTCCAGATTTTTTTGCATAACCTGGTGGGCACGTGCAGGGCAGCATCTGTTTATTGAAATATGTCAACTGGCATGCCATCAATTCCTGAGGCCTTGTGTTTTTGCCAATTCCTTCAGAGCAGCTTGGCCCTCCTCTTTTATCACCATAGGCTCTTCGATCATATGTTTCATAAAATTCTTCTGTGTTAGCTAATTCTTTCTGGTATAGTCATTCTATGTGCTCATTCCATTTTCTTTTGATGTTTCTTGGATAATTTAATATTCTGCCCACAGCATCTTTAAGTATTGCACTTCGAGGTTTGGATTTTTCCTCAGTTCCTTCTTCTTAAACAATGCTTAATGAGTTCTGCCCTTTTGATTTTCCAACTCTAGCTCTTGCACATTTCATTATAATACTTTACTTTGTCTTTCCATTCTGGCCTTTGAAATCTATTCATCTCTTTCACATTTTTATTTCTTCCCTTTGTTTTGGCTTCTCAGGCCATGACACTAGGGACATTATAGCCAATGTTAGATGAATCTTAGCTGAAAGTACCAGAGGAATGTCTATCTTTGTTTCATTGACTATGCAAAGGCATTTGACTTCATGGGTCACAACAAACTGTGGCTGACTCTGAGAAGAATGGGAATCCCAAAATACTTGCGCTTATGTGAAACCTATACTTGGACCAGGAGGCAGTGATCAGATCAGAGTAAGGGGACACAGCATGGTTCAAA
>NW_006406496.1:0-1292 GCF_000299155.1 Elephantulus edwardii
GAAGCCAGGCTGCTCCTTGGAGGCAAGGATTCTGAAGCTTTGTCTGACATACTTTGGACATGTTGCAAGGAGGGACCAGTCCTTGGAGAAGGATGTCATGCTTGGAGGGTGGAGGGACAGAGCAGGAGAGGAAGATCCTCTATAACATGGATTGATTCAATGACTGGGGTAATGGGGATAGGTGTATCAGAGACAGTGAGATTGGCACAGGACGGGACAGGGTTTAGGGCTGTTGTACATATGAGAAATACTAGTTCTTCATGGTAGTGAATGTCGCAGGTGACTTGACGGCACATAACAACAACAACCAACCCAGGGAAAACTATTATCAATGCTATTGTCACTGTACCACCCTACTTTAATGACCCTTAGCACCAGGCTACCAAAGATGCTGGATGGCCTCAATGACCTCTGAATCATCAGTGAGCCAACTGCTGTTGCTATTGCTTATGGTTTGGACAAAAATGTTGATGCTGAAAGGAATTTTCTGATCTTTGGCATCCACTTGGGAGGAGACAAGAGAATAGCCAACCATTTCATTGCAGAGTTCAAGTTTCAGCATAAGAAAAATATCAGTGAAAACAAGAGGGCTGTCAAACACCTGCACTGCTTGTGAGCATGCAAAGCACATACTTTCTTACAGCACCCAGACCAGTATTGAGATTGATTCTCTGTATGAGGGAATTGACTTCTACACTTCCATTACCTGATCTGGCTTCGAAGATATGAAGACTGATCTTTTCTGTGGCACTCTGAACCCTATGAAGAAATCCCTGAGGGATACCAAGCTAGACAAGTCATTATCCATGATATTGCCCTGAATTATCAGAATTCACAAGATTCAGAAACTTCCATAGAATTTCTTCAGTGGAAAGAATTGAACAAGAGCAACGACCCAGATGAGGCTGTTGCTTATGGTGCATTTGTCCAGATGGCCATTCTTTCCTGGAGACAAATCTGAAAATTTTTAATATTTTCTGCTCCTGGATGTCATTCCACTTTCCCTAGGCATTGAAATGTCTGGTAGAGTCATGACTGTCCTTATCAGGCAGAACACTACCATTCCTCCCAAGCTGATACAGACCTTCACAACCTACTCGGACAACCTGCATACTCAATTCAGGTCAGAACCACCTTCCCTCTGTAACTTCATTTGTGCCACTACTAGAACCTCTACTTGGAATATTATTGCTTTTTAATTTTTGACTCATGTATTTTTAACTTCTTAGTTAAATTTGTGTCTTCTAGGCTGCAAAAGTTCCATGATACATCTTCAAGGATATGAACATGTA
>NW_006406497.1:0-1303 GCF_000299155.1 Elephantulus edwardii
TCTCCAAGGACCGGTCTCTCCTCACAACATGACCAAAGTATGTTAGACGGAGCCTCAGAATCCTTGGCTCCAAAGAGCCACCATAGGAACAGAAAAGTCCAGTAAAGAAGGCAGAGAATTACTGTATAAATTTAAAAATGTATTTCATGATATTTGATTATACATGTATAAATTTGTTGAACTCGTCTTTTGCTTTATATATTTTTAACAATATAAAAATTATTTTCGGGATGAAGATTTGAATGTTAGTATGAACAGAATAGTGAGAAACAGAAGATTGTAGTCAAAGAAGACCTGGCTAAAATAGATAATATAACAGCTTAATTTGATGTATTGCGCTGGATTTTTTTGAATAGGATATTGCTTAAATGCTTAACTTATATTAGATAGAAAAGGCTAGCTTTCATGCTTGTGTTATTCCTGGACCACACAAAATTTGGTAATCTCCCAGTGGGTGAGTAGAACCTTATACTCTGACTCTAAAGTTCATGCAGAATTTGGCAGTAAACTAAATAGACTATTAGGATTTGGAGGACTGAAAATTATTCTCAGCATTCTTGATTCAGACAGAACAGAAAGTTTCATTAAAAATTGCCATTGAATGTTTATTGCCCCTCTATGAAATATAATCAGAATCTAGTAACAATTAAATTAGCAAAAGTAGCTTCATCTCTACATTGTTGTTTTAGAACAAGGCAAATGTACAAATTAGCTCAAAAAGAAAAAGACTACCCTTGTTTATGTCCATATTCTATTGATGATGTTCCATTAAATGACATATTGAAATAAAATTCAGTGCGATGAATAAATTTAGTGATGATCAGAGGCTTAAAGTCTAAGTGAGGAGGAGTCCTGTATGTTCTTGTCTATTTCTCATTAGTCATCCCTTATTTTCACGGTGATCATTAACACAGTATATCACTCATACACTCCGTAGGTACCAGAAAGTATTATGCATCACTCTGAGATTTATTAATGTCTGAAATGAGATGGATTCATTTAAATTTTTTTTCTGTAGATAATTCCCTTTATGATTTTAAAAGGGGGAAAATCTGTATTTCAAAAGTTTATATTTTGTTTGAAAAATAGCAGAAGTAGAGTGATAAATTTAAAGTGTTTCTGTAATCATTCTTAAATTGTTGGAGTTTTCCAATCTAGAATTATTCTTTTTACCCAGATGTAGCATCTTTTTTTCTGAAACTAGTCTGTTCAGATTTCTCCACATTTCTTGGCACAACTTGGTGAGCACATCCAGGGCAACAACTGTTATCTGAAATACTTCAATTGGTATACCATCTATTCC
>NW_006406498.1:0-1323 GCF_000299155.1 Elephantulus edwardii
GAGTAAGATTTATCAATAACCAATGTTATGCAGATGACACAACCTTGCTGCAACTGGGGAGGACTTGAAGTACTTGCTGCAGAAGGTCAAGGACTGTAGTCTTCAATATGGATTGAAGCTGAACATCAAGAAGACAAATATTCTCACTGCTGGGCCAACTGACAGAACCATGATTGATGAAGAAGAGATTGAGGTTGTTAATAATGGGCTTGCTTGGCTCAATCAACACTCTTGGCACCAGCGGTTAGAAAATAAAACACACACACACACACACACTGCACCGAGAAAACCTGCTGTCAGGCACCTCTCCAGAGTGTGATAAGCAATGAGGTAAGTCTACAGACTAAAGTGTGCCTGATGTAGGCTATGTTCTCCACATTTTTATACATCAGAGAGCTGGGCAATGACTAAGGATGACAGAAGAATTGATGTCTTTGAGTTGTGGTGCTGGAGAGGAATCTTGATATGGACCACCATGAAACAAATAGATCTGTCTTGGAGAGGGTTAAACTATATTTCTCCTTGGAGGCTCAGATTTTGAAGCTCCGTCTCATACTTAGGGCATGTTGGCAGGAGGAACTAATTCTTGGAGAAGGACATCATGCTCAGAAAGATGAAGCTACAACACAGGAGAAGAAGGCCCCAGATGAGATGGATTGGAACAGTAACTAGGGCAATGCAGGTGGGTGTGTTGGAGTCAATGAGTCTGGCTTCAGAGCTGGTTGCTATGAGTTGCAGGTGACTCGACAGCACATAACAACAGCAACAACAACATAAAAAATGCAAAGTTACTGAATTCTACTGAAGATTCATAGAGTACTAAGAAAAATCAATCAAATTAAAATTTTTGAAAAAGAAAAACTTCCACTCCAATGTTTATAAGGCAGTATCTAATGGTAATTTAGTAGGGCATTCAACAATTTTCAGAAAAGATAAGGCTTATTAAAAGTAACAATTGTAGTTTCCCCTGTTGTTCCTAGCAATTCACCAATGCTTAGAAGCACAAAGCCCTGGGGAAGAAGAGATGTCAGGGGTCTGAAAACAGTATTCTTGAATTTTAATTTTTAAAATCAGTATGGTGGAATTGTTGAATGTCATCAAGTTGAAACAGACTCAGCTGACCTGGGTTTTCAGTAGTAGTGAATCATATTATAGAAGTTTGTCCATCTTGGTCCCATTTAACCATGGAGCAACTAATGTATTCAAGCAGTGTACCTTTGGGTTGGCAACACAATTTCTTACTTGAAGTATGCAATTAGAATCTCCTCTGTGAGAGAAAGATGGGAAATCTCCTCCTGTCCAATTTACAACTTCTGAAAATCC
>NW_006406499.1:0-1333 GCF_000299155.1 Elephantulus edwardii
GTGGATTGATTCAGTGACTGGGGTAATCAGGATGGGTGTATCGGAGACAGTGTGATTGGTACAGGACAGAGCAGAGTTTAGGGCTGTTGTACATAGGGTCGCTATGAATCACATGTGACTCGATGGCACATTTGTTATGTTAATAATGCAGAAATGTGTGGATGCAACACATTTCAACAGGTTGTAACTTGATCCCATGTAAGAGAATTTTCTGAATCATTCTTTATCTTGGAAGAGAGGTAAAAGAAAAGAGATATGACTAGAGACAAGAGGGACCTACTAACCAAGGAAGAAGATCCAGAGAAGGGAGTGTATTATTTGGACCACAATTCCTCCTAAACCCAAGACAGAACGGTTACAAGACAAATGTGAATGCCAAGCCCATATATGTTGAAATGATACAAAGACCTTGGCCTAGACCTGACACACACAAAAATGTGGCTTGTTGAATACAGACTTCTAGGCTTTTAAATTGTGAGATAATATATTAATGTCTTTTAAAGATAGACGCTAGCAGACTTTTTGATTTAGCAACATTAGATGAATGTCATCCATTTTGGGGGGAGGTAATCAGGGTTTCACAATTTGGGTGGTTAGAGGGGTAGGATAAGGAAATGGGAAAGATCCAGTGTGCAAAATAATGTATATAAACTTTGTAAGTAAACTAGTATAAAACACAAATTTTATATAAAGAAAATGAATTTGTTCAAATTTCTATTTGAATTTTGTAAATAAACTAGTAGAAAAATGAAAAAAGAAGAAATTAAAAAATAAAAACACATGTACAAGAACACAAAAAAGAAAATGTCATCCATTACCTTGAATAGTGACAGAAATAGATTTGGATTATAAGTACAATGCCTTATCAAAACGCCCTCACTAATTACAAGTACATAACAAGATCTCTGTCATTCAACATTTTATAAAAGAAATAGATATTCATTGAATAGATCCTTTGTGTTTCTGGTTAGATTTACTCCCAAGTATTTAATACTGTGTTTCGCTATTGTGAAGGGTATTGTTTTTCTTAGTTTAGGCTCTGTATTTTCTTTGTCACTGTAGAGAAATCCAACTGATTTTTGTATGTTGAACTTGTATCCTGCTACTTTGCTGAACTGGTCAACTACGTCCAATAATTTTCTTCCTCAGTCTTTAGGTTTTTCTAGGTATACTATATCATCTGAATAGAGAGATAATTTTACCTCCTCTTTGCCAATTTGGATACTTCTTATTTCCTTCTCTTGTCTTATTGCTAGTCTATCTGTGTTTCATTGATTATGCAAAGGCATTTGACTGCGTGGATCATAACAAACTGGCTGACTCTGAGAAGAAT
>NW_006406500.1:0-1333 GCF_000299155.1 Elephantulus edwardii
TACTTTCTTTTTAAAAAAAAATTATTTATTTTTAATTTGGTATACCATCAAATTGGATCCAACTGACACAGGAGGAATTTGCCCCTCCTTCTCCAGCAGAGCATCGGGTGGATTCAAACTGTGCACCTCCAGGATTGCAGTGCAGCTTCTTGCCAATAGGCCACCAGAGCTCCCAGAATACTTTCTAAGGTGCACTGTAGTTTGAGTTCTTCCAAGGCCAATTTATTCATTCTTTTGGCAGCCCATGGCGACATTCAGGATTCTTTGCCAGCACCACAGTTTGAATGCAGGAAGAGGGTATAGAATGCCAAATCTTGCTAAAATCATTATCTCCTCTTCTTCCACCTCCAAACTGGTTTCGCATTCAGAATTCCCTCTCTTGAAAAACAAAAAGAAGTACCAAGTTTCTCAAATCAGAAACTTGATATTCATCACTGATTCTTGTTTCCCTTTAGCTCAGGATTATCTCTAAATAAAGCTATTTACTGAGTATATTTTATATAGTTACTGGCTTTGGTAATTTGCACTCTAACTGTAAGGTCAAGGCCTGGACGTATGAACAACTAAATAACCTAAAAAGTATTACAGATAATAAGTGATCTTGCTCCATATGAGAAGGGCAGATTATGCATATTACTGCAGAGAAATCTTTGTGGGTTGAAGCTGTCAGGGAAGGGTTTCCTGAATGTATTATTTAATTGTTTAGAAACAGTATTGAAAATAGGAGATTATTTGGCTGTCAAAAGAGACCTATCAAATGTTGAAACTGGAAGAGGCATCATCAATTATGGTGACAAGAAGCTGTGTTGCAATCCCAAAGACAAGTGGTTTAAGGCCACCAATTGGGCAATTTTCTACCATGAATTTAACTGCCTCTGAAAACTCACCAGAGGGTCAGCTCTGGCTGATTCTGACTCTACAGTACACAACAACAACTTAACCCAAAGATCAAGCCTCTTTGGTGGTTCAAATCCACAAGCTGCTCGGGGGAAGAAAGGTAATTTTCTTCCATGTGATTCAGTCTCTGAAGACCCAATAGAGGGTCATCTGTGAGTTGGTTCTGAGATGATGGCAGAATTAAATTTACTCAGAACATTATTCACCATTGCAAGAATATGGAAACAGCTCAGATGTCCAAACACCATGAAATTGATTGAGAAACTATGGTACATTCATACAATTAAATACTATGCAGCACACTGGAGCAATGATTTTGTAAATTATTACCTATCGTGGGAGGGACTGGAGAGCATTATGCTGAGAGAACTCAGTCCCACAAGGACATATATTGTATAAAACCCTTATTGTAGAATGAGTATGCGGATCCAACCAC
>NW_006406501.1:0-1333 GCF_000299155.1 Elephantulus edwardii
TGGAGAATAGTATTGAATGTACCATGGACTGCCAAGAAAACAAACAGATTCATCCTAGAGAGGGTTAAATCAGGCTTCTCCTTGGAGGGAAGGATTCTGGGGCTTCGTCTGACATACTTTGGACATGCTGTAAAGAGAGACAGGTCCTTGGAGAGGGATATCATGCTTGGTAGAGTGAAGGGACAGCGCAGGAGGGGAAGACCCTCTGTGATGTGGATTGATTCAGTGACTGGGGTTATCAGGATGGGTGTGTCAGAGGCAGTGCGATTGGCACAGGACAGAGCAGGGTTTAGGGCTGTTGTACATTTGGTTGCTATGAGTTGCAAGCGACTCGACGGCATGTAACAACAACAATAACAATATTTGGTTGGTCCAAGCCCATTACTTAGGTATCTCATTTGGTTTGTTGTTTTTTTTTTTTTTAAATATTATTAATTTCAATGAAAATTTACAGAGACTTTGTATTTCCATTCATTCATTGTCACACTTTTCTTCCCTCCCAACCCTCCCCCCCAGTACACTACCTTCTTGGAAAAGTAAAAGAAAAATTCTTTCATTGTTTTACAATCCCTCCCCCCAGGTCCACTCCATTATGCAGCCTTCACTCTGGACTCCTGTCGTGACAACAATACCTAATCACATATCCCTTTTGAACAGCTTTCTCCCTCATCTATTTCAATGCAGTATACATTATTGAACCCATCTTTCTCAGTCTCCCCCTAACCATGAGGTCAGTCCTGTTTTAAAACAGAGGCACCATGCAGTATTTGTCCTTTTGTGACTGAGATACTTCACTCATCATAATGTCCTCCATTGTCACCCATTTTGAATAATATTGCATGAGTTCCTTGTTTTTAGTGCAATGTAGTATTCCTTTGTGTGAATATACCACAGCTTCTCTATCCATTTGTTTGTTGATGGGCACTTAGGTTGTTTCCACCTCCTTGCTATTGTGTACAAAGCCACAATAAACATGGGTGTGCATATATCTGCTGGGATGTCAGTTATGGTCTCTTTTGGGGTATATTCCCAGTCGTGCAATTGCTGAATCAAATGGTATCTGTACTTGCAACTTTTTTTTTTGCTTTATTTTTTTAATTAAATTTTATTAGTTTTAATGAACATTTACAGAGATTTTGGGTTTTCATTCATTCATTGTTGCACTGTGTTCTTCTCCACCCTCCTCCCCAGTTCGTTCTTCTTCCCCCACCGCCCCCCCCAGGTCTGTTTTAATTGTCCAATTGCCATAGTGCTTTTCAAAGCCGGTTCTGATTAATCTCCTTTGTCAGTGTGTCCCTTGCCATTCCCTATCACTCCTCCCTGAGAGAGACTT
>NW_006406502.1:0-1333 GCF_000299155.1 Elephantulus edwardii
CCTCTCTCTTTTCTCCTCTCTCTTCTCTCTCCTCTCTCTTTTCTCCTCTCTCTCCTCTCTCTCCTCTCTCTTTTCTCCTCTCTCTCCTCTCTCTCCTCTCTCCTCTCTCCGCTCTTTCCTCTCTCCACTCTCTCCTCTCTCCTCTCTCTGCTCTCTCCTCTTTCTCCTCTCTCCTCTCTCCTCTCCTCTCTCTCCTCTCTCTCCTCTCTCCCCTCTCCTTTCTCTCCTCTCTCTCCTCTCTCTCTCTTGGTCTCCCCATCGTTTACCCAATTTTCCTTTCTGGATCCAGCCCCCTGTGGAGGAGCAGTGCACAACGCCACCATTGGCCGCGTCCTCTCCCCAAGTTCCCCGGGGAACACCAATGGAAGTCAGTTCTGCGTGTGGACCATCGAAGCTCCAGGGGGCCAGAAACTGCATCTGCACTTTGAGAGGCTGTCTCTGAACGAGAAGGACAGGTAAGCGTCCGTGCGTGCCCACTCTTAGAGGGCAAGTCTGTGACTGGAGCATTGGAGTTGGAAAAGTGTGACCTTTGACTCAGGAAGGTCAAGTTTGGAAGCCCTGGGAAGCTATTGAGCATCCTTTTCCTTTTACGGATGAGGAAACCAGAACTAGCAGAGGAAAAGCACCCACCCCAGGTGACACAACAGAATAAGGAGGAAGCAGGGTGGGAGAAAGGTTCCGTTTCCCACCACACTGCACTGTGTGTTCTGTCGCTCTGGCAGTTGAACAAAGAGAGCTGGTACCCTGTGTACGATCATACATGAAACCCCATGGAGAATAGGGAGAAAGCAGAGAGTATTAGGGTGGGCTTTTTTTTAAAGACATCGCTCTCTATTTCTTTTTAATGTAATTTACGTGAAAGTTTACAAAGCAGATTGGCTGTTCGACAGTGGCAAAAATTACAATAACCACAGTTTAACCTCACTCTTCCCTCTTCCTCCATGTAACTCTCATTTTCATTACTCCTCCCATTCTACCCCTTCTTGTCATCTGAGCTTTGCCCCTGGGAAGATGCTGTTGTTGTTGTTGTTGTTGTTGTTATGTGCCGTCGAGTCATTTGCGACTCATGGCGACCCTATGTACAACAGCCCTAAACCCTGCTCTATCCTGCGCCAACCGCACTGCCTCTGACACACCCATCCCGATTACCCCAGTCACCGAATCAATCAATCCATCTCATAGAGGGTCTTCCCCTCCTGCGCTGTCCCTCCACCCTCCCAAGCATGATGTCCCTCTCCAAGGACCTGTCTCTCCTTACAACATGTCCAAAATGGATGTCAGAAGAAACTCTGAAGATTGCACTGGAACGTAGAGAAGCCAAAGCACAAGGAGT
>NW_006406503.1:0-1333 GCF_000299155.1 Elephantulus edwardii
AGAGAACTTAGATTTCCATTCATTCATCATTGCACATTTTCCTCCCTGCCCTTCTCCTGTCCCCTAGTTCATTTTTCTTTAAATAAAAAAGTTCTTTCATTGTAATACAGTCCCTCCCACAGACCAATTTACTTTGCAGCTCTTATTCTAGACTCTGGTCACTCCAATAACACCTAATAATATATTTCTTTTAAAGAGTTCTCTCCCTTTTCCGTTTCAATATCATGTACATTATTTATCCCCTCTTTTCTTAGTTTTCCCCCAAACACCTGTCAGTCCTATTTTATAACAGTGGCATTATATAGTATTTGTACTAAGACTCATTTTTTTGTTAAGTACGGTTGAGTCAGAATCAACTCATATCTGACCCTCCAGCAGGTTTTCAGAGGAGAAGATTTTTCAATGGAGAAGATTGTTTCTATTTTCCCAGGAAGCAGCTGGTGAATTCAAACTATGTGCCTTTGGATTGACAGCACAAGACCTTACCACAAATTTACCAGAGCTCCCATTCCCAAGTTTTACTACCCTCATTTCAGGGCTACGCTCCAAATTTCACCTCCAACTAGGAGCAACTAAAAAATTTTCAAAAAGAAATCTGTAAGGGCGGGGGGAAACCCAGGGTTTTCTTTTAATATCAGTGGTCCTGGAGGTTCAAGGAGTCCATGATAAAAGCAATTAGTACCATGGACTTGATTAGGTTAGCTGGTAACAAGGAGCGCTAAGAAAAGAGAAGACAGTCCAATAAATGAGGAAGAGAGATGGAGAAAAAAAAGGGAAAAGCAAAATGACCCGGTGTCAGTGAAACCAGAAGAGGACAGCATTTAAGTGGTAGCTGTTGGTCGGATGTGTTAAATGCTACAGAAAGGAGCGAGAGGAATTTGACAGCAAGCAAGCCATTAGTGGTCAGGAGAAGCATTTCAGTGAAGACATCAGGCAATGCCAGAATGCAGTTAAGGGCAGGCTGGACAAAAAAAAAAAATTAAAGAAAAAAAGAAGCTGAAAGTGTCCTCTTAGAAGCAACTGTTCATTACTTATCTTTACATCGGTAATCCTCGGACACGGTGCAATGCTGATTCGCATCAAGTACTTACTAGAGAGATTACGTATAGACAAGTGGTTCTCAAACTTAACTTTCTTTTATTTTAATTTACAATATACATTTTTTAATGAGGAATATAACTAGCTCATGTTCTAGATATGTGTAAAAAAGGTCTTTGATTTTGACCTTTTTTTTTTAAAACAGGCAGGAAAACTTGACTGTTGACTCTCCTAACCCAACATCTCCAACAAACTGGAAAAAGAACAGCAAGAAAACTCGACACCCTCTAAAAAA
>NW_006406504.1:0-1334 GCF_000299155.1 Elephantulus edwardii
TATTATTCACCATCACAAGATCTTGGAAACAGCTCAAATGTCCAAATACAACTGAATGGATTGAGAAATTGTGGTACATTCACATGATGGAATGCTATACAGCATTCAGGAGCAGCAATTTTGAAAAATACTACATAACTTGGGAGAGGCTGGAGAGCATCATGATGAGTGAACTAATTCAGTCTCCCAAGTTCAAATACTGCAGAACACTATTATTGAAAAACAGAAGGATAACTAGTAAAGCATGTATGGAGACCCAGGGGGGGAAAGGGTGGGAGCAGAGAAGTGATGATGGGTAGGGGCGAAACCACAGGGTTGAAGTTTGATGGATGGAGGGAGAGGGTAAAGGAAATGGGGAGAATCTGGCAGGAACCTGTAGAGATTGGATAATAATGAGCAAAGCACAATGATAATTGATTTTATAAGATATGATGAATGGCAATGATTGTATGAAACACAATGTGAATGAAGAATAACACAATGTATACGAATTTTGTGAGCAAAGCAATATAAAACTTTTTTAAAAGAGTCTTAATTTTGGATTTGAGCAAGATGAAATGGTTAACAACCTCAGTCTTTTTTTCCATTTATCATGATGCTGCCTATTGGCCCCGTGGTGAGGATTTTTGTTTTTGTGATGTTGAAATGCAACCCATGTTGTCACTGAATTGATTCTAACTTGTAGTGGTCCTATAAGACAGAGTCAATATAGTCTCAATAACATTTCTAGGTTGTTAGTGGGGTTTTTTATTGTTTTGGGTTTTGGTTTTGATTTTGGTTTGTTTGTTGGTTTGTTGTTCTTTTGTGGTTATGTGGAGTGGGTTTTTTGTTTGTTTGCTTGCTTGTTTTATGCATTTCTAGGTTTTAAGTCTTTATAATGTAGTCCATTGAGAAAATATACTGGAAAAACCTTCTTTAAAATATTAAAAAGCAAAGATATCACCTTGAGGACTAAGATGTGTCTGGCCAAAACCATGGTATTTTCAAAAGCCTCTTATGCATGTTGACATTAGACAATAAATAAAGAAGACCCCAAAAAATTGATGCATTTGAATTATGGTGTTGCAGAAAAATATTAATTATACCAACAGTTAGGAAATCAGATGTATTGCATTGGGCAAGCCTATTGTCAATGAACTCTCCAAAAAGCTGAAGAGCAATGATGTCAGTTTGAAGACTGAGGTGCTCATGATTCAGGCCATGGTCTTCTCAATCATCTACTACACATAAGAGAGCTGGGAAATGAATAAGTGTGACAGAAGAATAATTGATATCTTTGAGTTATGGTGCTGGAGACAAGTTCTGAGTCTCTCACAGACTATCTTGGGAAAAGT
>NW_006406505.1:0-1332 GCF_000299155.1 Elephantulus edwardii
GTGGACAGGGAGAAAAGTGCAACAATGAATAAATAGAAACCCTAAGTCTCTAAACTTTCATTAAAATTAATAAAAGAAAAAGAATTCCAATCTTTACGCATCCTTGCCAACATTGCTTGCTGTCGTGTTGAATTTTGCAAATGCTGCTGCATACCCTTAACTTTTGTGCCTACTGGTAGTAAAAAAAGGATTACAGGTTGTTTTTGTGTGCCATAGAGTTGGCACCAACCTAGCTGACCCTCCAGGGGGTTTTCAGAGGCAGTACATCACACAGGAGGAGATTGTCCATCCTTCTCCTGTGGAGCAGGTGGTGGATTCAAACTGTGTATCTTTGGGATTGCAGTGCAGTGTCTTATCATGAGAACTTTTAGGCCATGAGAGTTCAAATCCACCAGCTATTCTGTGAAAGGAAGAGGAGGCAGTCAGCTCCTGGAAAGGTCATAGTCTTGGAAGCCCTACTGGGCAGCTCCACTCTGTCCACTCAGTGGAAAGGGATCTTGTTTTTAACATTTACGGAATACTTGTCATATGTCAAGGAGCCTTGATGGCTCCGTGATTAAGCTTCAGTTATTAACTGAAAGGTCAGCAGTTCAAACCCAAAAGCTATTTCACAAGAGAAAATTGGACAGTCTACTTCTACAAAGGTCTATAGCTTCGGGAACCCTATGTTGTTGTTGTGTGCTGTCGTGTGGGAACTGACTCATAGCTGACCCTTCAGCAGGTTTTCAGATGCAGCAAGTTGCACAACGGGAGATTGCCCATCTTTCTCTCCCAGAGCAGCTGGTAGATTAAAATCATGTGTTTTTCAGATCGCACAGAAGCTTCTTACAACTAGGGCATCAATTATTGGATGCCATTGAGTAGAGGATGATTCATAGAGATCCTATGGACAAACAGATCTGAGTCTGTCCTATCCTGTGCCATTCTCACCATATCTGCTACATTTGAGGCCACTAATGCACTCACTGTGTTAATTAATCTTGATAGGGATTGTCATCTCTTTAACTGACCCTTCACACTTTTCCAAGGAGTAACTCTCCTTGCAACATGTCCAAAGTATGAGAGACAAATCTTCACCATCCTTGCCTCCAAGGAGCACTCTGGCTGCACCTCATCCAAGACATATGCAGTACTTGATATATTCTGTACTCTTCTCAAACACTACAGCTCAAAGGCATCAATTCTTCTATCATCCTTATTCATTGTCCAGCTCTCAGATGCATAACAAGTCATTAAGAAGACCATGGCCTGAATCAGGCACACCTTAGTCTTCTAACTGATATCATTGCTCTTCAGTATTTTGGAGAGGTCCCTGACAGTGGGCTTGCTCAA
>NW_006406506.1:0-1332 GCF_000299155.1 Elephantulus edwardii
TGCAGGATAGGCCAGGGTTCAGCCTCTCTTTCTTTACACACACATACACACATATGGGGAGGTTGTTGTTATGTGCCATTAAGTTGTGTGTGTGTGTGTAAAATAGTTGTTGATTGCCTTCAAGTCAAGTATGACTCATGGTGACCCTATGAACAAAAGGCCTGAAGCTCCTCTACAACTCTCTATATTTATCAAAGTCCATAGATTTTCCAGATGTATGTTGTTTAGGAAGTGAATGCCACTCTGCTTCATATATATGTATGCTTCATATATATATGCTTCATATATTATATTTGCAATCACAAATTGAAGGAAATATTTCCAAACATCACCTCATTCAGCAACTATCTTCTGGGTGCCCTACTAATTAAATGTCAGGCAATTATTGTAGGTCCTAGGAATAAACAGAGAGAGACACAGAAGGATACACAGACAAAATATTGTGGTGTTTATAATCCTTTCAAGATACTTTCACCACAAAATAAGTGGTTTTTTAAAAATAAGATCATTTAAATTCTCATTCACTATTGAAATTTCACCTTAATAGGAATAAGCCTAACTGTATCTCCTTCCCCCCACCCCCAAAAAACACACAAAAAAAACCCCACATACTTGGCCACATTTCACTACTAAAAAATCTGCGAACTTGGAACCTGTGTCTGTTTATAAAGAAAACAACACAAGTCTTTAAGTTTGCCAACTCTTAAAAATACTTGGCAATGAGGAAACCATCAACCTTTCACGGAATACAAACTTTTAGTCATTCCTTGTCTTATTAAAAAGTACTTGAAATTATTTATTCTAATTTTTCCCATTCAACTGGCTGAAAACAACTGGTCTAAAGACATCAAAGGCTGGTGGAGGTGATATAGAAAGTGGGCAGGAGCTCGGACCTGGAGTCCATCATCTCAGTTGGAATTCCAGCTCCTCTGTTTACTAGTTGTGCAACAATAAGGAAGCCATATAACTAACCTCTTTGCCTTGCTTTTCTCTCCTGCCAAGTAGGGTAGTAATAGTACCTACTTCATAAGGCCATCATGCAAATGAGACAAGGCCAATTCTGTAAAGCACTAATACATGCCTGACGCATAGTATTTGCAAGTAAGTGTCTGAGAGATTATGGAGAGAATTTCCATGCCTACATGTTGAGTGTATAAGAAGTAAAGTCACTCTTGAAATCAGATGGGTTTTATTTTCAAAACCTGGTTTTAGTTTTTAGTGTTTACACACTGGTGTTCAGCATAAACATTAAGAACAATTTAAAAGTGATATATGATAGCATATTGTGATTATCTAGGAATCCAGAATTAAGGTTGCATAGTGGAGTGCATT
>NW_006406507.1:0-1250 GCF_000299155.1 Elephantulus edwardii
ATGCACTGAACGGTGGGAGTGGACTTGAATAGGGACACACCCCTTCAGCTCTGACCCATGACCCACATCTTCAGGTATTGCATTGCTCCCCCCGACCCGGCTCGTGCATCCCCCTCCAAGCTCTGAACTTTGGGACTGGCAAAGGGCTGTGCACAGTCGCAGTGAACGGTGGGAGTGGACTTGAATTGTGACAAACCCCTGGAGCTCTGACCCACGGCTCCCATCTTCAGGTATTGCATTGCTCCCCGCGATAGCCGCCCCCCCCGTCAGCTCTGAACTTTGGGACTGGCCAAGGGCTGTGCGAAGACGCAGTGAAGGTTGGGAATGGACTTGAATCGGGACACACCCCTGCAGCTTTCACCCATGACCCCCATTTTCAGGTATTGCATTGCCCCCCCCACCCCCGAACCCGGTTTGCGCTCCCCACCGCCAGCTCTGAACTTTGGGACTAGCCAAGGGCTTTGCGCAGACACAGAGAACGGTGGGAGTGGACTTGAATCGGGACACAGCCCTGCACCTCTGACCCACGACCCCCATCTTCAGGTATTGCATTTCTCCCCCCGACAGGGCTCGCGCACCCCCCTGCCAGCTCTGAACTTTGGGACTGGCCAAGGGCTGTGCACATACACAGTGAACGGTGTGAGGGGACTTGAATCGGGGCACACCCCTGCAGCTCTGACCCACGACCCCATCTTCAGGTATTTCATTGCTCCCCTCCGATCCGGCTCACACACTCCCACCCCACCGCTAGCTCTGAACTTTGGGACTGACCAAGGGCTGTGCGCAGACGCAGTGAACAGTTGGATTTGACTTGATTCTGGACACACCCCTGCAGCTCTGACCCAAGAACCCCATCTTCAGGTATTGCATTGCTTCCCCCCGACCCGGCTCGCCACCCGCCCGCCAGCTCTGAACTTTGGGACTGACCAAGGGCTGTGCAAGACGCCGTGAACGGTGGGAGTGGACTTGAATCGGGACACACCTCTGCAGCTATGACCTACGAACCCCATCTTCAGGAATTGCATGGCGCCACCCCTGACCCAGCTCGCACATCCGCCCCCGACAACACTGAACTTTGGGCCTGGCCAAGGACTGTGTGCAGGCGCAGTGAATGGTGGGAGTGGATTTCAATGGGGACACACCCCCATAACTCTGACCCACGACCCCCGTCTTTAGGTATTGCATTGCTCCCCCCGACCCGGCTCACACACACCCCCGCCAGCTCTGAACATTGGGACTGGCCAAGGCCT
>NW_006406508.1:0-1294 GCF_000299155.1 Elephantulus edwardii
AAGGATATGTACATGTACATCCAAGCACAATCAATAAGAGTGCATCTAAATTCCAAAATAAAAAAAAAAAAGAAAAAAAAGAAATGAGGCTGGAAATAGAAAGGCACAATTTTGTACAATGAATGATTAATGTCAAGTTTTGTGAGGGTTTTTTTTTGTTGTTGTTCTTTTAAATACCCAGCAAACCAAGCAACAACAACAATAAACCCATAAAAAGTCATTACTGAAATGAAAACTTCTACCTCTGGTAGAAGGTGGAAGGTGATTACATGTAATAGCAAACAAACAAAAAACCAGCACACATAAGGACTACACTTAATCGTCTACACAGGAATTAGACTGACTTTATCTGTGCAATGAGTTGAGAGGAAGCACAATGTCAACAGTGAAAACAAGGCCAGGAATTGACTGGAATAATCACTCATGTGCAAGTTCAAACAGAAATTGAAGAAAATGAAAACATGTCTATGAGAACCAGAATATGACTTTGAATTCTATCCCACCTGAATTAAAAAATCATCCCTATCCGCTTTTCACTTTGCCAACTGGACTTATGTCTTGACTGGTCATTCAAGTGGGCCAAACAAAATGTCCTTTTAAAACTCAGGCAAAACAAGTATTTGTCTTACATCTTGTCAGAGGAAATAAGTTGGGAAAAAAACCCCCAAAACCCCACCATCTCAAGAAGAGATTTGATGAACTGAAAACTAATGACTGCAGACTAGATAAGTTGTGGGAGGACATCAAAGACATCATCCAAGATGATCATTACAAACAGATATTTAAAGACAGAGGCAAAAGAAAAGGCCAAAATCAATGTCAGAAAAGATTTTTAAAATTGGGCTAGAACTAGCTCCTAGATAGCAGATACCTAGCTCTTCCAGCTTTGTTCCCCCTGTTGTCCTTTGTAAACCATCTTAAGAGCCCAAAGCAGAGGATGAGAGCGACACAGCGCGAGAACACCGCCGCCAGACGGGAGAACGCTGCCGCCAGATGGGGTTCCACCATGAGAGGGGCCTGGAAGAGACCTGGGAAGAACAATAGCCAGTCACCTACCGCGGAACTTCAGAGGAGCGAAGACTGTAAGACCCCACAGGAACAAAGACTACCCGACATTGTGTGACCCCCTGCAACCCACACCTGTGTGACCCTTAACACACAGGGTGCTGCTGCATAAACCCCCAGCAGTGCCCAAGCCCCGCCCCCACCTCTTGGTGATAGTATCCAAGCCCTGGCTCCTTACCCCCTAGTCCCTTGCTTTCCTCCCCTTCCCCCACCCCCCTTGCAGCTCCAC
>NW_006406509.1:0-1332 GCF_000299155.1 Elephantulus edwardii
GACAAAGTCGTCACATTCAAACACGTGAGCATATGTTTCACCATAACAGGAAAACTCACCTAGGGCAGGGTTCCGGGGAAGACAAGCACAGGCTTCCGGCTGTCCTCTCCCAGTGGCATCTTACAGACAGTGCTGAATTCAGTCTCCCAGTTTAACTGATGCATGACAACACACGTGATGTATTGCCAACCTGGGAGGCTCATGTGAGCCTTGGTGTCTGGGGGGTTTTGGAAGGTCACTCATGTAGACCCAACACACCACCTGCATTCCTGACCTTCTTTAGTCTACGGCCCACCAGAGTCCAAACTGATACATAAGTCACATCACCAGCTAGACTCTCTCATGCAACCCAAGACTCCCACCATAAATCACATGTTAGCATAGCCCACCTGGTGTGGCCAAGACTACACCTTGTTTTATAATATTAACATAAATTGTCCAGTTGCCCAAGCCCCAGGTAAATAAAGACACTCTTATCAAGCAAGGTATTCTAAAGTTTTACAGTTTGCCCCCCGCCCCCCCCAGTATGGCCCAGACTTTTCTCTGAGGTGTGTAAGATTTGGACAACTCAGAGCTATTGGGTTAACCTTTTATTCCACTGACTCAGTCGACTCTATGCTTTATTCATTTAGGGGCCTGGCCAACATTACTTAGTGACATGGCCATAAATAATGAATTCTCCTTACTTGCAAGGGTGTTTTCTACACTATGAGACTCTTTTCAAATTTAATTCTAGATATAATATTAATGTTAAATTTAATATTCTACATCTTACGAGAAAATGCACCATGAAACAGTTAAAAGATAGTGTATTGGCAATGGGAGTTTTCTCTCTAACAACATGTTAATATCCTTACTTTAAAAAGGGAAGCTCTGATAGCATAGTCTGTGTGGGGAGTGTTAATGAAAGGTGTTGTCTCTGTGATGGTTTGGATTCAAGAGCCTCTTGGGAGAAAGAGGGGCAGTCTCCTCCTGTGTGGTTTACAGCTTTGGAAAACCTGCTGGGGGGTTAGCTGTGAGTCAGCTTAATGGTCGTGAGTTTAGCAAAGAAGCCCAGAGGCACCTAGATTTAAGTGCATGACTTCTAGTTGAGTAGTCAGCTGTTAACTTGTCAGTACCTCCAAAGGAAACCACATAGCACCATTCATGAAGAATACAGCCTTGGACATTCTATGGGGCCTTGCTTCTCACACTCTGGTATGAGTCAGAAGCCATGTGTATCTCTGATCCAGAACTTCCCACCCCAAGAATTTATTCTAAATCAGAAAAAGGATTCAAAGAATTCATTTTTAATTCAAAGAATTCAAGGAATTGCTGATCTCTTGATGTGGC
>NW_006406510.1:0-1272 GCF_000299155.1 Elephantulus edwardii
GTTGCTGTGAGACTGAACACTGTGACATTGATGTGTCAAATGCGTTAATAGTTGGCTACCCAAGGCGGACAGAAAGTGGGGTGGAGGTCCCCAGTTAAAACACGTTTGGAAGGAGGAGTGGCATCCACTTAATAGCTTGCCTCCAGAAACCCTATGAACCTGGAGAGAGAAGGAGAGACGCCCAAGCATCGAGAACTCTCCTTCATAGGGTAGCTGAGTCGCCTGTGACTCAACGGCACTTAACAACAACAAAAGGAGGGGAAGTAAAGGCTAGGGGAAAGAGAGAAAATAAAAAAGATGACAGAATCAATGGACTAAGGTCCTTATAGAATCAAGAGAGTGAGGTGCTGGTTAAAGTTCATATTGATTTTTGTTTGGTGAGAAAGAAGCTTTTATAATAGTTGATTTCAAGCGCTCAGCCTTGTGTACTGAATGTAAAGTTGAAAGAGGTGCAGAGACTTGGCTTTCCAAGACACCAGGGCACTCCTGAGCCAGCACTCTAGAGGGTGTGAATTATAGTTGCAGATATTGGCTAAAGCAGAATAGAGGATAAGAAGAGTTCAAGGCACTAAGAAACTGGGGATCTGAAAGCTCAATCAAGTATTAATACAGAAAGTGGTATTAGAGAGAGTGACAGTGAGCAAGAATTAAAAACCGGGACCCTGTAGATGGCTGTAAAAAGGAAGACTATGGAATCTGACTAAATGGGAGTTCCAGCCATGGATTGTGACAGAAAAGGGGGGAGAAATAGTTTGAAAGACAGAGTGAGGAGCAAGGAGATTACTTGCATAATGACCCCCCAAGTCAAGAGGGAGAACTAGGGCAAGTTGGGGTAAGGGGGGGGCAAGAGAGAAAGAATGAATTGTGAATACAAGTAGACTCAGTGGAAGATTACAGAAACTAAGGAAAGAGGTGGTGGGGACAGAAGAATATTTGTGCAGAGTCTTGTGGGGATTGGAGGGCAGGCAATGAGGGACCTTCTTGTGTGGCTTTCTGTGGGGACTGACCCAAGCAGAGGGATAAAGGACAAAATAAGAACAGTGTTGAGAGAGGTGTTGACTGTGGGTCCCTACTTCACAAACTTCAACAGAGGTTTGGGGAAGGTTGTGCCATTCCACTGTGCTAGACTTACTCTTGACCCCTACAGAAAGGGGACAGGCAAAGTCTTGCTAAATTTCGCTAAATCCCACACACAGAGGCCAGAGGGTCTAAGTATGCTGAACTCACTCAAATTTAGGGTTTGATAAGTGTACATCTATTTATATTTATAAT
>NW_006406511.1:0-1332 GCF_000299155.1 Elephantulus edwardii
ATGGAAGTGTTGCTGCCTAGAAGACACAAATTTAACTAACAAGTTAAAAGTACATGAGTCAAAAATTAAAAAGCAATAATATTCCAAGTGAAGTTTCTAATAGTGGCACAAATCAAGTTACAGGGGGAAGGTAGTTCTTAAAATAAAAGGCCTATTGATTAGCACTTTGTCTATTATAGTATAAAGGTTAGGAACCACAAGATGTAAAGGCTCAATTATGTCATTTATTGTTCTTAAGTCCTGGACCATATTCCATCTACCACTGGGTTGTTTTACAGCTCGGAAGGCCGCATGCAAGGCAGAGGTGAAGTAAGGAACTGCTTATGAGGTTTTTCTGTCAATTCCAACAACTGAGAAATAGTGAGAAGAGTTGGGACCTCACAAGGCTTTAGGACCAAATAGTAGGCTCTTATGTCCAGGAGAAAACGAATATACTTACCAGTAATGTCAATGCTCACCCACAGCTCTTCTGGGAGGACCTAAATCGTTGACGAGTCCTCCTTTGTTTCCAGCTGGGAGCTGGGGCCTGTCAGTCCTGTCAGCCATGAGGACCTGATGTGAGCCACCCTTGGCCAAGTGTCCTTCAGATCCACACTTAAAGCAAGTGAGTGGGAGCTTCCTCTCTACTCCCTTGCTTATCTGTGGCTCTATTCTGTGACACTGTCTACTGAAGTGGCCCAGCTTTTCACAGTGGAAGCAATTCTCACCTCCTTTATTACCTTTGGGTGGCACTGTTTATGAGTAAGACTTCATTTTCCTGACACAGGCCCTAAACTGGCAGCAATAGCTGCCCAGATAATTTTGGCCATTCTCTGGTCTTGTCTCTTCCCTCTAGATCCCAGTTGTTAAAAGAGGGAAAAATTTAAACAAATATATAACAATTTTGAACATTATAATCTTCTAAGTTTAAGGCTAGAAATACTAACAATATGATCATTTCCAATCCAGAGATAGATACATGTTCCAATGGAGTTCCTATTTTCCATAAATGGTTTTGTTAAGAGGAATGTCGTAAATGTGGATACATTTCCACTATTCCTCCTCCATGCCACGATATAGTGTTATTAGCATGAGCAGTTATAAATCCATTGTCTTCCTTACTCTAATTTAAATATTTTTAAATTTAAATTTATTATTAATTTCAGTAAAAATGTACAGAGGCTTTGGATTTCCATTCATTCATTGTTGCACATTTCTCCCCTCCAAAACCTCCCCCCCACCCCAGAACACTATCCTCGTGGAAAAGTAAAAGAAAAATTCTTTCATTGTTTTACAAACCCTCCCCCAGGTCCACTCCACCATGTAGCCATCACTCTAGACTCCTGTCCTGAC
>NW_006406512.1:0-1287 GCF_000299155.1 Elephantulus edwardii
AAAAAAAGCATTCAATATGCAAGTAAAGATTTTGGTCAGAGATTAGCCATTATATTTTTACTATATGGAGTCTTGGGTGGCACAAATGGTTAAGCACTGGACCACTGACTGAAAGGTTGCTAGTTCAGACCTACCCAGAAGTGCCTCAGAAGAAAGGCCTAGAGACTGGTTTCTGAAACATCACAGTCACAAAAACTGCATGGAATTCTACTGTGAAACACCAAAACTAACTAAATAAAAACCTAATTCACTGCTTTGCATTGATTCTGACTCATGGTGACCTTCCATTGGACATCCAAGGCTGTAAATCATGCCGGGGACATGGCCTCATCTTTCTTTTTCAGAATGGCCGGTAGCCCAGAACTGCCCAACTTTTGATTAGCAGTCCAATATGTGGTGCACTACTTTGAAACACAGTGGATAAGATGATAGAGGAAGAATTGATACCTTTGAGTTGTGGTGTTGAGAAGCGTGCTGAATATCTCATGGACTGCCAAAAGAATAGAGAAGGTGCAGCCAGAGTACTCCTTAGAGGCAAAGATGCTAAAGCTTCATTTCACATACTTTGGGCATGTTGCTAGGAGAGACTGTTCCTTGAAGAGGGACATCATCCATGCAAAGGTAGAGGAATGGCGGGGGAGAAGACCTTCAACCAGGTGGATTGACATGGTGACAACAGCAATGGGCTCAAGTGTGTCAGAGATTGTGAGGATGTCACAGGATAGGCCAGGGTTTAGATCTGTTGTCCATAGGGTCGCTGTGAGTCATATTTGACTGCATGGCACCTAACAACAACAACACTCTGAAACTCAAGATCAAAATTCACTCAATGACAACTAATAGTAGGAAGTGGTATACTTAATATGTTACTATGTGCCAAGATGTCAATTCTACCTGATTTTATCAGTGTCTGAGGCTGGCTTATCTAGAGACCTAAATCCAGTGAAGTGTGTTGTTGCTGTTGTTATGTGCTGTCGAGTTGCCTGTGACTCATAGTGACCCCATGTACAGTAGCTCTGAACTTTACCCTATTCTGAGCCAATCTCACTGTCTAGACAAACATATTCCCATTACTCCAGTTATTGTGTCAGTCCAGTTCAACTGGGGTCTTCCTCTCCTGCACTGTCCCTCCCACCCTTCCAAGCATTATATCCTTCTCCAAGGACTGATTCCTTCTGGTCACATGCCCAAAGTGTGAGAGATAGAGTTTCAAAATCTTAGTCTCCAAGGAGCAGCCTGGTTTCACCCTCTCTAGTATAAACCTGTTTGTTCTCTTGGTAGTCCCTG
>NW_006406513.1:0-1286 GCF_000299155.1 Elephantulus edwardii
TATCTACCTGAGTGATGGCATGACCAGACAAATTATTAGCAAATTATTGTACCCTGAGGAAATGAGTCATGGGTCCTAGGTCCTCAGGACCATTGTCTTGGAAAACATCAAAACCAATTGGCATAACATAGTCCACAAGGTCACCTGGCCCAGACCAAGGTCTTCACAATTACTTGCTATGCATCAGAAAGCTGGACAATGACTAAGGATGATAGAAGAATCATCGATGCCTTTGAGTTGTGGTGCTGGAAAAAGAGTATTGAAAATAATATGGACTGCTAATAGAACAAACAAGTCAGTCCTGGAGAGCATGGAACCAGGCTGCTCCTTGGACACAAGGATTTTGAAGCTCCGTCTCACATATTTAGACCATGTTTCAAGGAGGGACCAGTCCTTGTAGAGGTATATCATGCCTGAAAGGGTGGAGAAATAGCACAAGAGAGGAAGACCCTGGATGAGATGGATTGACTCCCTTTCTAGGGTAATGGGGGAAGGTGTCAAAGATGATGAAATTGGCTCAGGATAGAGCAGAGTTCAGAGCTGTTATACATAGGTTTGCTGTGAGTTAGAGTCAACTCGATGGCACATAACAACAACAGTCCAAAAAGACAATATTCTACATCTTACTTCAGTGAGCAGAGAGACTGGAGACTTAAAAGCTTATTAGCGGGACTTCAAAGGTACAATTATTGGTCTCTCCCTAGCTGGAACAACAAACAATGAAGAAAATCATATCCACATACAAACAATGATTGCAAAGGACTAAAGGACTATGCAGACCTCGACCTCTACAGCGTAAAACCAGAAGAAATAGATGGTGCCTGTTGATCTCTGCTGACTGCTCTAAAAGGGAGCTCAGATGAGAACCCTAGAGAGGGTCGGAGAAAAAACGTGGAACAAAACTTAAAATAAAAAAATATGACCAGGCTTGCTGCTCTAGTAGGCACTAGAGGAAGTCCCAAGGCTAGGCCTTCAGTCACCCTTTGAGCCTGAAACTAAACTTACCTCCATGATTCAGTGTTAAAACAGCAGATTGATTTCTAAGGTGAACAACATTAGGGAGGTAATCCTTAGAACAATCAACCATACTAGATCAAAAAGCAGTATTTGTTCAGAAACGAAGTTTGAAGAAGATGGAGGCTAGAAGGATGAGTAAAAAGAACAATTACAGAAAGCATAGAGTGCTGTTACAATTGGGGTATTGTTTTATAATATTTAAAACAAGATGTATATGAAGTTGAATCAAAGTATGTTTATTCCACATCATGACTCAAGCCACGATAAAA
>NW_006406514.1:0-1325 GCF_000299155.1 Elephantulus edwardii
ATAGAGGTACAAAATATATAAAAGAAATATTATCAAAACTGAAAAAGGAAATAGAAAACACCACTATGATAGTTGGAGACTGCAATGCCCATACAAGAAAGATAGAACTACCAGGAAGAAATTCAACAAACATGATGAAGAATTAAACTATGCAATAAGCCAACTGGGTTTTAAAGATATTTCTAGGCTAAACAACCCCACCCCACCCCAAAAAAAGCACAGTATACCTTCTTCTCCAATGTGCATGGAACATTCTCCTTACATTTTAGGTCACAAGATAAGCATCAATAAATTAAAAAACTATAGAAATAATACAAAACATCCTCTCAGATCATAACGCTACAAAATGAGAAATTAATAAAAAAAAGGATAAAGGAGAAAAAAACCATACATTTGGAAACTGAACAACACCTTGCTTGAACATGAGTGGGTACTAGAAAAATTTAAAAATGAAATTAAAAAGTTTCTTGAAACAAATGACAATGAAAATACAAATTACTAAAACCTCTGGGAAACAGCCAAAGTAATAATCAGAGGTCAATTTATAGAAATAAGCAAACACATCAAAAGGCAGGAAAAAATGACCATTGACTCTCTAACCCAACATCTCCAACAAATTGAAGAAGAATAGCAAGAAAATCTGACACCATCTAAAAAAACCCAGGTATTATAAAAATTAGGGCAGAAGGAAATGAAAGAGAAAACAGAAAAACAATTGAAACCATGAACAAAACCAGGAGTTGGTTCTTCGAAAAGGTCAATTAAATCGACAAACCACTAGCAAAGCTATCAGTAAAAGAAAGAAAAGACACAACTAATCTGAATAAGAGACGAAATAGGCAATGTCATAATATAACCAACTAAAATAAAAAGGCTAACAATGAAATATTATGAAAAACTGTACTCAAATAAATATGAAAACCTAGAGGAAATGAACAAATATTTAGAAACTCACGACCTATATAAAGTGATACAGACTGAAATTGAACACCTGAACAGACCCACTACAAAAGACGAAATGAAAAAAGTAATAAAACAACTTCCAGCCAAAAAAAAAAAAAAAGCCCTGGACCAGATGATTTTAGAAACCAGATGGTTTTATCAAAGATTCAGAGAAGAACTGTCATCAATTCTACATAAAGTAATTCAGAAAATAGAAAAAGTTGGAATTCTTCCAGGATCATTCTATGAAGCCAACATATCCTTGATACCAAAGCCAGGTAAAGACACCACCAAAATAGAAAACTATAGGCCAACATCTCTCATGAACAAAGATACAAAAATCCTGAATGAAATCCTGACTAGCAGGATCCAATGATACATGG
>NW_006406515.1:0-1306 GCF_000299155.1 Elephantulus edwardii
TATGTTTATTTCCATTTTTAAAAATAAGTTATATTAAAGAATGTGAAAATTATAAAATAGTGTCACATTGCTTTGATAAAATCTACTGTCAGAGACTTCTCCAGTGTACCGAAGAGCAGCAATGTCAGCCTGGAGACTAAAAGGGCATTTGATCCAGGCCATTATCTTCACAACTAACTTGCTATGTGTCAGAAAGCTGGACAATGACTAAGGATGATAGAAGAATATACTATGGACTGCTAGGAAAACAAACAGGTTCTTCCTAGAGAGAGTGAAACAAGGCTCCTCCTTGGAGACAAGAATTTTGAAGCTCCATCTGACATACTTTGGGTAAGGTGCAAGTCCTGGGAGAGGGACATTATTCTTGGAAGGGTGGAGGGATTGTACAAGGGAGAAAGAACCTTGATGAGATTAATTGACTCAGTGGCTAGGGTAATGGGGATGGATAGGTGTGTCAGAGACAACGAGGTTGGCTCAGGATAGTGCAAGGTCCAGAGCTGTTGTACATAGGGTCACTATGAGTCACAAGTGGCTTGATGGCATATAAAAATAGCAACATCACATGTAAATAAAATCTTGCTGGAAATTATGCAAAAATAGTTAGTACATGGTACAACGACAGGCCCAAAGAACAATGGAATAGAATTGAGAACCTAGAAATGGATATTTGACAAGGAAATAAAACCTATCAAATGGGGAAATGACAACATCTTTAACAAATGATGTTAGCAAACTGGAGTCCTAACTGCAGAAAGCTGAAACAGAATTCACATCTCATGTCATACACAAAAATCAACTCCAGGTGGATCAGAGACCTGGGAGTAAAGCTCAAAACCATCAAGTTCTTAAGAGACAAACTAGCATCAAGCTTGCAAGACCTAGTCTATGGTATAAAGAGACTACTGAATACAGCCAGAAATATAAAATCTAGAGAGGATAAAAATTGGTGAGTGGGACCTCCTAAAGATTAAATAAAAAACATTTTCCAATAGAGTGAAAAGAAAACCTACAGACTGGGGAAAAACATTTGGCAATACTATTTTAGATAAGGATCTCATATCAAAATTTTACAGAATCCTACAGGGCCTTTGGATAAAAAAGACTTATAACACAATTTAAAAATGGGCAAGAGATATGGAAAGACTTTCACAAAGGAAGATATTTGGATGGCCAACAGACACATGAGGAAATAATCAAAACCACTCCCAATAAGAGAGATGTAAATTGAAACCACTCACTCCAGTAGCAGTGGTAAAGTTTAACAGGACAACAAGTAATAAAAGTTGGAGAGGAGGTGCCAAGATAG
>NW_006406516.1:0-1330 GCF_000299155.1 Elephantulus edwardii
CCACGTAACCCTCAAGCCGGCTTCTCTCACTCCTGCTTCCTCGGGTTTATCAACAAAATATGGTTTAAGCACTGGGAGTGCTTTATCCAGTTCCTATGTATAAAAAGAAAGAAAAAGCAGCAGTGAAATGGGAAAGAAGGTACATTTCATCAGAGGGCATTCTGACCTAAATTACAGAGAGGAGGGCTAGCTATTTTGGGGGAACTGAAGTCATTCAATAACCCTGCTATTTTTCATTTTGCCTTGAGAACACATATATTTAACTTCCTTCTGACTCTGTCTGGATAACCATGACAATATAATAAAGTAAGATATTCTTAGTCCCAGGAACAATGTGCAAAGGGAACACTAAACTTTGAAGATGGCTAAATTTATTAAAAGGTTTTTTTCCCAGGCAGTGACGGCAGCTGACCGACCTAGAAGCAGTCATTCTGCTACTTCCATTGCCATGCCACTCAGCTGACACACCTGCAGCTCAAAACTGCCTCGGGGTGGGGGGAGTGAGAGAAAGAAAATTAATAAAGAGCTGAGGACTTTTTAAAATGGATAAATAAGAAGGTAAGATAATGCCTAAAAGATTTCTATTCTTCTTTTTTTTTTCCCCCAAAGTGCTTTTTTTTTTTTTTAATTTTATTCTTTTTGTGTGCGTGCACTGTCAAATCAGATCTGACTGGTACAGGAGGAGATTGTCCCTCCTTCCCCGGCAGAGCATCTGGTGGATTTGAACCATGCCCTCTGGGATTGTAGTTGTAGCTCCTTGCCACTAGGCCACCAGAGCTCCCCTAAAGATTTCTATTCTAAGTCCTTCTTTAGGACTGAAGGAAAGGGTTACAGTGTCCTAATAAAGCATGATGAAACAGTTGGCTGGGGCAACAACCCCCAGAATCCAGTGAGCCTCTGAAAAGCAAGTTTCTGATCATGTGCTTGTAGATCTTGGATCTCAGCTGTATGCACACAGCTCAGAGCAAAGCACTGTGATTATTCCAGAGCACATCCTACTCAGATGGTTCTCCCCATCCCAAACCCTTACAATTCCAAATGGGAATGTGAGCTCTCAGTCAGTTCCAACTCAAGGTCAATGAGTCTGGATTCTGACAACAACTACTTCATGTGAATGTCATAACAGACTTTATAGCTAAGTTAACTAACAAGTTCTAAAAGCAAATACAAAACACTCCAAAAAGTCCCAGGCTACCTCTTTGGAACTAGGAATACTGCTATGATTCTTTTCCATTATCAGCCATTTGAGAGCATTTGAAAAAGAGGGATTTTTCCACGTTGGCCAAGGGTTAATGAATCTCCCATCTTTCCCTCTCTTTGATTTTGTTAC
>NW_006406517.1:0-1327 GCF_000299155.1 Elephantulus edwardii
TTGGTTTAATTACTATTGGAAAATGCTTGTCATTCCTCTGTAGCATCTGGTCCCCACTGGACCCTCATCATTTCCTTCACCTGCTCCCCCCATCGACCAAACTGTGCAGCTCTGCAACTGCATCCTGGCCCATCCTCACCCTCTGCCCCCAACCCTCACCTCCTTGTACCCCCAAAATTTTTTTTCCCAATTAAAATAAAACAAAATAAAATTTTTAAAAAGGGGGAAAAACCAAAAAAACCTTCACCTTTACAAGCAGATATTATACAGATGCAAATAAGATGGGTTATGCAGGTTATACTAATGGTAAAGATAATAAAGTAGTGAAAACTAACTTGACTTCTGTTCAACAGGCTGAATTATATGTTGCTGTTATTGTGTTCTTGCAGGACAAGCTATAATAGAAAGGGCTAATTTGACTTTACAAACTATGTGGAAAAAACAGAAGGTGGGAGATGGGATATCATCTCCTCAAACTCTTTTACAAAAAGTCTTATTTACTTTAAATTTTTTAAATGCTAATGAAAAAGGAGAAACTCCAGCTGAAAGACATTGGGTATTACAATCCTCTAAAGAATTGAATCAGCCTATATATTATAAAGAACCTCTAAATAATGAATGGAAAAAGGGATTTATTATTAGGTGGGGGCGAGGATTTGCTTATATCTCTACAAGATCAGAAGTGCTGTGGGTGCCCTCCAGAAACATGAAACCCCGAGATGAGTCAAAAGAGGCCACACTTTGATGAGGACGAAGCTGCAGAACGGCAGATAATACCAACTATTGGGCACATGTTTCTAATACTCTCTTGTTAAAAGTTGTTCATTGACTTTATAAAGTTTTGGGTAACAATATATCTCTCTAGTAGATATTTCAAGGATATAGTTTTCATGGAAATATCAGTAACAACTTCAGATTATCCTGATATTCCTCCCCGTCAGTTGCTTCCTTTATCTTTCTTAGAGAATGGATACATTGGAGACAGTGTTAAATAGAGCAAAGATGAGTTTTAATTAATACTTCCTATGAAAGCGTCATTAATTGGAGCCTTGTTGGTTCCGCTCGTCAGCACAGAAACATCAAAAATTTAAGTTAGAGTAAGGAAGGCTATTGATTTATAACTGCTCATCTAATAACACTATCTCATGGCATGGAGGAGGAATAGTGGAACTGTATCCACATTTACAGTATTCTTCCCAAAATCATTTATGAAAAACAAGAACTGCATTGGAATATGTATCTCTTTGGATTGGAAATTACTTGTACAATCATATTAATAATGTTAGTAGCCTTAAATGTAAAAGATTATATTATTCAAAATTATTTG
>NW_006406518.1:0-1330 GCF_000299155.1 Elephantulus edwardii
TTGTGGATTAGGACTTCTAGTGTTGTTCCTAGCTTTTCTGTAATGAAGTTTATAGTCCTTGGTTTTAGTCCTAGGTCCATGGTCCACCTTGAGTTGGTTTTTGTGTATGGAGTGAGGTGTGGATCTTGCTTGAGTCTTTTGCAGATACTTTTCCAATTTTGCCAACACCATTTGTTAAAAAGGTTGTTGTTTCCCCACTTGACTGATTTTGTCTCCTTGTCAAAAATCAGTTGACCATAGATAGATGGGCTGATCTCCGGATTCTCAATTCTATTCCATTGATCTATGTGTCTGTCATTGTTCCAGTACCATGATGTCTTTACCACTATGGCAATGTAGTGGGATTTTAAATCGGGGAGTGAGATACCTCCTCCCATTCTTCTATTCTTAAGGAGTGCTTTGCTTATTTGGGGCTTTTTTCCATTCCAAACGAAACTGGAGATTTCCTTTTCCATCTCATTGAAGAATGGGATTGATATTTATCCCAGTCACAAAAGGATAAATATTGCATGGTGCCACTGTTGTAGAATGGGACTGTCCTTGGGGTTGGGGAGAGACTGAGTAAGATGGGTTCAATAATGTATGCGGCACTGAAACAGATGAGGGAGAAAACGGTTTAAAAGAAATATGTGATTAGGTATTTCAGTCATGACAGGAGTCCAGAGCAGCTACATGGTGGAGCGGACCTGGGGGAGGGTCTGTAAAACAATGAAAGAATTTTTCTTTTACTTTTCCAAGAGGTTAGTGTTCCAAGAGGTTAGTGTTCAAGGGAGAAATGTGCAACAATGAATGAATGGAAATCCAAAGCCTCTCTAAATTTTCACTGAAATTAATAATAAATTTAAATTTAAAAAAAAATTTAAGTTAGAGTAAGGATGGCAATGGATTTATAAGTGCTCATGCTAGTAACACTATTTCGTGGCATGGAGGAGGAATAGTGGAACTGTATCCACATTTACAATATTCTTCTTACCAAAACAATTTATGGAAAATAGGAACTGCGTTGGAACATGTATCTCTGGATTGGAAATGATCAGATTGTTAATATTTCCAGCCTTAAACAGCGCCACCCAAGGGTAATAAAGGAGGTCAGAATTGCTTCCACTGTGGAAAGCTGGGCCACTTCAGTAGACAGTGTCACAGACGGGAATCACAGATAGGCAAGGGAGTAGAGAGGAAGCTCCCACTCACTTGTTTTAAGTGTGGCTCTGAAGGACACTTGGCCAAGGGTGGCCCACATCAGGTCCTCGTGGCTGACAAGACTGACAGGCCCCAGCTCCCAGGTAGAAACAAAGGAGGACACTTCAACCATTTGTGTTTAGATCCTTCC
>NW_006406519.1:0-1270 GCF_000299155.1 Elephantulus edwardii
TCTATGGAGCTACTGGTGGATTTGAACGTTGACCTTTGTTGTTTTTTTTTTAATAAACAATTGTTTTCAATTTTATTTTATTATTTTGTGTGAGTGTACCGTCAAATCAGATCTGACTGGTACAGGAGGAAATTGTCCCTCCTTTCCCAGCAGAGCCATCTGGTGGATTCAAACTGTGAGACTCTGGGATTGTAGTTGCAGCTCCTTGCCACTAGGCCACCAGAGCTCCCCGAAAGTTGACCTTTTGATTAATAAATGCCTGTTTAACTGTTGTGCCCCTACTGTTCATTTCTCTTTTTACAGTATTCCTTCCCCTACTTCTTCTATTTCTTTACCTTTCATCTCTAGTGTATTCTCCCTTTTTATTTTTTTTCTTTTCCTATCTGCTTTCATCTTTTTCTTCTTGCTCCAACTTTCCCTGTTCCTCACATTTTCTTCCACATGAGCAGTAAGTTAGGTGTAAATAAAGTTCAAATAATGGATTCAATATTCTTATCTTTTATTTTGTCATTTGAAGGATAGATTTTTCAGTGCCAGCTTTTCCTAAGGCTGAAAACCCTTAGAGTACAGAATCCGACAGTGGATTTCACACTAAATCCACTCATGTCATTCGCTTTGGATTCTTCTTGCTACACCAGTTTATGTGAGTGTCACCACCTGCAGTTTAAATAATGGACAATTTCACTGGCTTAGAATACCCTCTGGCTTTTATGTCATATTTTTTTCCTTGCCTCCTATAAAGAAATGTCCATTTTCTCCTCTCCTGGGTTATTACAAATCTAGTCACCATTACAGAAGCACAATTTTCTAGTCTCTTCAGTTTTGCTTGTATTGATTTTTAACTCTTTTTTTATTTTACATTGCTTTTAAAGTTGTACGTGGCATTTTTCATTCACACAACTGACTTGATAAAAAAAAGCACTGTTCTCTTTGTACTCTATTTTTTTCCTCTTTTGAGACTTTTATTATTAATTTAGGCAATATTTTTTAATTTTGAGAATAAGACATTTTATTGTTACGTGATTTCCACTATTACCACTAACATTTGTAATGAGAAAAACAAACTAAAGATAGTTTGTGGACTGTCAATTTTACTAGTTGAGATTTAGTCATGTTGTTTTAGTGTATTGTTGAGTACAAACCAATCCATACTTGAGCGAGCCGCCAGTGGGTTTTCAGAGGCAGTAAATCATATACAAGGAGATCGCTTGTCTCTCTCTCTTGCAGAACAGCTGGTGGATTTGAGCCGTGTATACCTGTGGATTGACAG
>NW_006406520.1:0-1334 GCF_000299155.1 Elephantulus edwardii
TAAATTTTGCTATTCTAACTGTGGTGAGATGATACCTCGTAGTTGTTTTCATTTGCATCTCCCTTAGAGCTAGGGATTTTGAGCATTTCTTCATGTGCTTGTTAGCCATCTGAATGCCGTCTTCAGTGAAGTGTCTTGTTCATATCCTGTGCCCATTTTTCTATAGGATTATTTACCTTTATCTTGTTGTTCTGAACACAGAATTTCTTATGAGAGAAATTAAAAGTTTTTAAAAATGGAGCAATTTTTTGGAATTCTGAAGGGATAAATATCTAATATCTACATAAGAATTCTATTTTAACAAAAATAGAAAACCTCCAAAAACTAATTCTGAATACATAGTAATGATCATTCACATTAAAAAAGCAGAGCAGCTCTTGTGGCTTAGTAATAAGGAATTGTACTGCCAACCCAAAGGCACATGGTTTGAATCTACCAGATGCTCTGTGCAAGAAAGAAAGACAATCTTGTGAGATTTGCTCCTCCTGGAAACTTGTTAAGAGGATCAGCTATGAGTTTATTTTGACTCAATAGTAACCGCAAAGCCTAACGTTTCAAAATGTTTCCGAACTACCATTATTTTTTATGAGCTACAGCAACATTGGTGAATTCAGACATTCAGAGAGGCATCTACCATCTTTGGCATAGTACCACAAAACCCTTTTCACTAGGACACCATATTTCCTTACCGGAAAAAGTGCCTCATATGAAATATATAATATGCCAACAAAGAGGAAAATAAAAAAGACAAATGGAAATTTTTTTAAAAGTGATAAACCAGGACAGAAATGGCTAGAGAAAGCTTAGACTTTTCAGCATCACTGTAGCTAAAGCAATATCATTAATGATGATAAATATACAAGTATAGAAATAAAGAGAAACATAATACATAATGTCATTTAACAAATGAAATGATCTTATACATTACTACATGACTACCAGTACTCCTTAATTAATAATATACCTTTACCAAGGTATAATGATAGAAATAAAGAGGAAAAACAAAGGTCATTCATAAATGAAATTATCATACGTAGTCTGTTGCTGCTTCTAGTCCCTGTAGATTCTGACTAATAGCAAACTTATTTGCAACAGCACAAAGTACTACTCAGTCTAGTGCCAACCTTACAATCATTGCCATGTTTGAGCCCAATGTTGCCCTCAGAGTGTCGATCCGTTTCTTTGAAGTTTGTCTCGTTTTTGCAAATCCTCAATTCTATTAACCTGATGTCTTTGTTCAGAGACTGGTTTCTTCAAATAATAGGAAAAATGAACATAAGAGGAAGAATAAAATAGCAAGGAAATAAAATAGCAACAAGTGATTTTGTCAAAAT
>NW_006406521.1:0-1330 GCF_000299155.1 Elephantulus edwardii
TCACAATCACTTGTTATGCATCAGAGAGTTGGACAATGACCAAGGAGGATAGAAGGAGAATTGATGCCTTTGAGCTGTGGTGCTGGAGAAGAGTATTAAGAATACCATGGGCTGCTAGGAAAACAAACAGATTTGTCCTGGAAAGGGTTAAACCGGGTGGCTCCTTGGAGGCTAGGATTCTGAGGCTCAGTCTAACATACTTTGGACATGTTGTGAGGAGATACCGGTCCTTGGAGAAGGACATCATGTTTGGGAGGATGGAGGGAGGTCGCAGGAGGGGAAGGCGCTCTATGAGGTAGATTGATTCAGTGACTGGGATAATTGGGATGGGAGTGTCAGAGACAGTGTGATTGGCACAGGACAGAATGCTCTAGAGTTTAGGGCTCTTGTACATAGGGTCGCTATAAGTCACAAGCAACTCAATGGCACATAACAATAACAATAACAACAACATCACAGTTCAAAGGCATCAATTCTTATTTGATCTTACTGATGCATTGTCCAGTTTTCAGATGCATATGAAGCGATGAAAAACACCATCATTTGCATTAGACACAACTTACTCTTACTAAGCTAACATCCTTACTCTTTATCACTTTAAAAAGGCCCTTGACAGCAAATTTGCCCAATGCAGTTAAATTTATTTCTTGATAGCTGCTTTCATGGGTATTGATTGTGGATTCAATTAAAATTAAATTCTTGGCAACTTTAACCTTGTCTACATCTATCATGATGCTCCGTTTCACATACTTTGGGTGTGTGGCCAGGAGAGACTGGTCTTTGGAGAAGGACATCATGCTCGGAAGGGTGGAGGACTGCACAAGAGAGGAAGACCCCAGATAAGATGGATTAAGATGGATTTATACAGTAGGTGAGGCAATGTGGGTTGGTGTGTTGGAATTAGTGAAATTGGCTCAGGACAGGGGAGGGTTCAGAGTTGCTGAATATAGGGTCACTACAGGTTGTAGGTGACTCGACAGCACATAACAACAACAACATTACGATGTTGACTCTTGGTCCACTAATAAGAATTTTTTTTCCCTTTATGTAATACAGTGTAACACAGATAAGCCTGTGGTCTTCCCAGAGAGAGATATAGGATTAATGAAAATCAGAATTACAGGAGGGGAGTGGGAAGAGTGTGATTTCATTGTGGTTATAGAAATCAATCTATGGAACAAAATGTTGTGAATGGCTGAATGACTAATTTATTTTATAACTTTCACTCAAATTACTGCCAAGTGGTTGTTCTCCAGATTTCTTGGCACAACTTGGTGAGCACATCCAGGGCAACATCTGTTATCTGAAATACTTCAATTGGTATACCATC
>NW_006406522.1:0-1330 GCF_000299155.1 Elephantulus edwardii
GCAGGTTGTTGATGATTCTTCCACCAAGCCCAGCATCTTGGATGATCTGTTCTGCATACAGATTGAAACGGTATGGAGACAGAATGCATCCCTGACAAACCCCCTTCTTGATTTTGAACCATGTAGTGTCTCCTTCGTGGAAGGAGGAGTGGCATTCACTTCCATAATAGCTTGCCTCCGGAAACCCTATGAACCTGGAGAGTCGATGAAAGGCACCCAAGCGTCGAGGACTCTCCTTCATAGGGTTGCTGTGAGTCGCCTGTGACTCGACGGCACTTAACAACAACAACAGTGTCTCCTTGCTCTGTTCTGACAACTATCTCTTGGTTCAAGTGTAAGTTTCACATTAGCACAATCAAATGTTCTGGGATTCCCATTCTTCTCAGAGTCAGCCACAGCTTGTTGTGATCCACACAGTCAAAAGCCTTTGCATAGTCAACGAGGCACAGATAGACATTCTTCTGGTATTCTTTGCTTTCTGCTAAGATCCATCTGACAGATAATATCCCTAGTACCACGACTTCTTCTAAATCCAGCCTGCACATCTGTCAGTTCTCTGTTGACATATTGTTCCAAACAAACATTTTTGGATAATTTTCAGTAGAATCTTGCTTGCATGTGATATCAATGATATTGTTCGATAATTTCCACACTCTGTTGGGTCACCTTTTTCATTGGAATGGGAACAAATATCGATCTTTTCCAGTCAGTGGGCCAGCTGGCTGTTCTCCAGATTTCTTTTCACAACTTAGCACATCCAGGCCGCTGTCTGTTTGTCGAAGTATGTCAATTGGTATGCCATCAACTCCTGGAGCCTTGTTTCTTGCCAATTCCTTCAGAGCAATTTGAACTTCCTCTTTCATCACCATAGGCTCTTGCTCATATGTCATTTCATGAAATTCTTCTGTGACAGCCAATTCCTTCTGATACAGTGACTCTGTGTAGTCCTTCCATCTTCTCTTGTTACTTTCTGGATCATTTAATACACTGCCCAAAGTATCCTTAAGTATTGCCACCCGTGGTTTGAATTTGTTTTTCAGCTCCTTCAGCTTAAGAAACGCTGAACGAGTTCGTCCCTTTTGATTTTCTGACTCCTGCTCTCAGCACATTTCATTATGTTGTTGTTGTTGTTGTTATGTGTTGTCGAGTCGTTTCCGACTCATAGCGACCCTATGCACGACAGCCCTAAACCCTGCTCTATCCTGCGCCAACCGCACTGCCTCTGACACATCCATCCCGATTACCCCAGTCACCGAATCAATCCATCTCATAGAGGGTCTTCCCCTCCTGCGCTGTCCCTCCACCCTCCCAAGCATGATGTCCCTCTCCA
>NW_006406523.1:0-1330 GCF_000299155.1 Elephantulus edwardii
TGCACTGCAGTTCCAAAGGCACAGGTCGAACTCATCAGCTGATCCATGGGAGAAGAATGGACAATTTCCGCCTCTGCAATTTATGACTTCTGAAAGATGGAGGTTCCAACTCAACAGCATGCAACAACAACAAGGAGTCAAGGGTATTTAAAGCCAGACGGCTAACTCAAAGTTTAGGGGTTCAAATCCACCAGGTTAGGGTTTGGGTAGGGTGGGAAGATATGACAATCCATATGAGTAAAAATGCTTTGGAAACCCATGGGTCAGCTGGACTTGGTGACAGAAATGTAGCTGGCATTTGAATGACTGAATTTTGTGCACTCCTCAATGATTTATTTATATTAAATATCTTTTTAAAAAACTACGAACCGTGACTTTACACATGGATCTCACCTGATGGATTGCACAGGAAGAAGATTGACTATACTGGCAGAAAGAATTGTAGGAGACGTACAATATCAGCAGTCAAAAGCAGACCATGTGCCGATTGTGGAAGAGATAAATTACTCATGTGCAAGTTTAAATTGAAGTTGAAGAAAATATAAACTGATCCACAGGAAACAAAATGTGACCTTGAGCCTATCTCTGTTGAATTTAAGAATCTTCTTAAGAACAGGTTTGAGGCACTGCACTGAACACCAATGATCGGTGACCAGAGGACTTGTGGGAGGACATCAAAGATATCATCCAGGAAGAAAGAAAAAGTTTATTATAAAGAGGTAGAAGAAAGAAGACCAAAATGATGTCAGAAGACATTACAATAATTACATTAAAATGTTGAAAAACCAAAGCAAAAGGAAGACATGCTAAAATAAAAGAGCTGAACAAAGATTTGAAAGGACAGCTAGAGACAACATAGCAAAATACAGTAAAATGTGCAAAAAGCTGGAGTCACAGAATAAAAAGGGAAGAATTCGCTTGGCGTTTTTCAAGGTGAAATAACTGAAAATCAAATTCAAGCCACAGGTTGAAATACTGAGATATGCTATGGGTACGATTTTAAATGATCCAGGAAGCATCAAAGGAAGATGATGGGGACACACAGACTTGTACCAAAAAAAAAAAAAAAAGGTTGATTTTGAAAATATTCAGGAAGTACCATATGAACAAGGGACAATGGTCACGAAGGATGAAGTTCAAATTGCACTTAAGGCACTGGCAAAAAACATAAGGCCCAAGGAACTTATGGAAAATCAACTGACATGTTTCAACTAATAGATGCGACCCTGGATGCACACACTAGCAAGTGCCAGAAATTTGGAGGACAGCTACCTGGCCAACTGACTGGAAGAGACCCATATTTATCTCCATTCCAAGAAAGATGATCCAA
>NW_006406524.1:0-1280 GCF_000299155.1 Elephantulus edwardii
CCCTTTTAACCCTGTTGGAGAAGTTCATAGAGATTTGATTCTTGGAAGGTCCCACTCATCTACTTTATCCTCTCCTGGTTGTAGATTTTTCAGGATGCTTGGAAGACTGTTTATGTTGTGGATTAGGACTTTTAGGGTTCTCCCAAGCTTTTCTTTAATGAGATTTATAGTCCTTGGTTTTAGTCCTAGGTCCATGATCCATTTTGAGTTGGTGTATCCACTTTGAGGTGTGGATCTTGTTTGCATTTTCTCCAGCTACTTTTCCAATTTAGCCAACATCATTTTTTCAAAAGGCTGTTATTTTCCCACTTAACTGATTTCATCTTCTTGTCAAAAATCAGTTGACCATAGATAGATGGGCTGATTTCTGAATTCTCAATTCTATTCCATTGATCTATGTTTCTGTCATTGTACCAGTACCATGCTGTCTTCACCACCATGGCAGTGTGGTAAGATTTGAAATCAGGGAGTGAGATACCGCCTACCTTGTTTCTCTTTTTAAGGAGTGCATTGCTTATTTGAAGCTTCTTTCCATTCCAAATGAAACTGGAGATTGCCTTTTCCATGTCATTGAAGAATGAGATTGGTATTTGAATTGGGATTGCATTGAACATGTAAATTGCCTTTGGTAGTATTGTCATTTTCACAATATTAAGTCTCCCTATCCATGAGAAAGGAATATCCTTCCATTTTCCCAAGTCTCTTTTTGTTTCTTGTAGTAATGTTTTGTAATTTTAAAAATAGATCTTTTGTGCTTCTGGTTAAATTTATTCCCAAGTATTTAATCTCATGATTAGCTGTTATGAAGAGTATTGTTTTTCTTAGCTCCAGTTCTGTATTCTCTTTGTCACTGTAGCGAAATCCAACTGATTTTTTTTTCATGATCTTGCATCCTGCCACTGTGCTGAAATGTTCAATTATGTGAAGTAGTTTTCTTGCAGAGTCTTTAAGGTTTTTTAAATATACTATCATATAATCTGTATATAGTGATAATTTTACCTCCTCTTTGCCAATTTGGGTACTTCTCATTTCCTTTTCTTAGTGCTCCTGCTAAGACTTCCAATAAAATATTGAAAAAGAGAGGTGATAGTGGTTATTCTTGCCTAGTTCCTGTTCTTAAAGGGAATGCCATTGAGAACAATGTTGGCTATCAGGTTTGCTTGTATACTTTTTACGATCTTGAAAAAACTCCCCTAAAATCCAATTTTGTTGAGTGTTTTAATCAGGAAAGGATTTTGGATTTTGTCAAAGATCTTTTCTGCATCAATTGATAGGATCAT
>NW_006406525.1:0-1330 GCF_000299155.1 Elephantulus edwardii
CAAAAAGAATACAGAGCCAGAACTAAGAGAAACAATACCTTTCACAATAGCTAATCACAAGATTAAATACTTGGGAATAAATTTAACCAGAAGTACAAAAAACAGCAAGTTTTAACAGAACAGCAAACAACATATGCTGGCGAGGTTGTGGAGAAACTGGAACCTTTATTCACTGTTGGTGGGAGGGTAAAATGGTGAAAACACTATGGAAGGCAGTATGGTGCTTTCTCAAAGAGTTGCAAATAGAAATACCACTTGACCCAGCAATTCCACTACTTGGCATATACCCCAAAGAAACTATAACTGCCACCCACACAGATATATGCACACCCATGTTTATCACGGCTTTTTTCACAATAGCGAAGAGTTGGAAACAACCTAAATGCCCATTAACAAATAAATAGATAGAAAAGTTCTGGTATATTCACACAATGGAATACTACGCTGCATTGAAAAACAAGGAATTCATGAAATATTTTCAAAATGGATGACCCTGGTGGACATTATGCTGAGTGAAATATCTCAATCACAAAAGGTCAATACAGTGCCACTGTTGTAAAACAGGGCTGACATTGGGGTTGGGGAGAGATTGAGAAAGATGGGATAAATAATGTATATTTCCTTAAAACAGATGAGGGAGATAACTTTTTAAAAGGGATATGTGGTCACAGGGCTGTGGTGGAGGCTGAGGTCCGTGGTGCAACAATGAATGAATGGAAATCCAAAGTCTCTGTAAATTTTTACTGAAATTACTAATAAATTTTAATTTTAAAAGAAGAATTACGTTAGAGTAAGGATGGCAATGGATTTATAACTGCTCATGCTAATAACACTATATCGTCGCATGAAGGAGGAAGAGTGGAAATGTATCCACATTTACAACATTCTTCTTACCAAAACCATTTATGGAAAATAGGAACTGCAATCGAACATGTATCTCTGGATCATAATGTTAATATTTCTAGCCTTAAGCTTAAAAGATTATAATGTTAAAAATTATTTATTATACATTTGTATAAATTTTTCCCTCTTTTAACAACTGGGATCTAGAGGGAAGAGAAAAGACCAGAGAATGGCCAAAATTATTGGGACAGCTATTGCTGTCAGTTTAGGGCCTGTATCAGGAAAAGGAAGTCGTACTCATACACAGTGCCACCCAAAGGTAATAAAGGAAGTCAGAATTGCTGCCACTGTGGGAAGCTGGGCCACTTCAGTAGACAGTGTCAGAGATGAGAGCCACAGATAGGCAAGGGAGTAGAGAGGAAGCTCCCACTCACTTGCTTTAAGTGTGGATCTGAAGGACACTTGGCCAAGGGTGGCTCATATCAGG
>NW_006406526.1:0-1213 GCF_000299155.1 Elephantulus edwardii
TGGGCAACAGGACAGCACCTGTTAAGAACAGGACAACAAAACAACAGAGAAAAGCCTATAATTCCTTCAGTGTGAATATGAACTTCAATGTGAATTTTGGTTATCAAAAGTACCTTTAGGGAAATTTGGGTTTCTGTATCTGATCATCTGCTTTAATAAATCTTAAAGACAACATAAAGAAGTCTGACTAAAAAACATTATCTTGCTAGACTTTTATGTTTTGTAGGTTTTTACATGTTGTTATTGTTAGGTGCTTCAGAGCCATCAATTACCCATGTGACAGGTTTTAAATTCAGGCTGAAGAAAATTTAAAATTCCACCAGAACCAAAATAAGACCTTAGATAGAAGTCATTGAATTTAAAAACTAAACAAAAAACAAAGGGAAGGAAATGCTGAAGTGAAAATGCTGAACAGAAGATTTCAATGTGCAGCTTGAAAAGATAAAGCAAAGAAACATGATAATATGTGCACAGAGCTAGAACTGGAAATAAAAGGACACAGCTTGTGTTGCATTTCTTAAACTGAAGGGGGGGGGGAAATGGACAACCCACAATAAGTCTTGATTTTCAAAACTGAAGAAAGCACTGACAAAATCTTGAATAATCCAGGAAGCATCACAGGAGATGAAGGAAATGCGCCATCACTGTGGGGGATAAATGCAACAGTGAAATATTTGAGGAAGTCTCTTGCATAGTAGTTGTCTTTCCTGAGAGAAAAGACCTGTACAATCTCTTTGTTTGCTGGGAGCCCTAGGGAGAGACAAATTGCCTTTCTATCTTTTTGAAAAAGGAATTTGGCATCTGTATTGGAATTGTGTTAAATATGTGTATTTCTTTTGGTAAGATTGTCATTTAAACTATATTGAGCCTTCCTATCCATGAACCGGGAGTATTTCCCCATCAATTTGGGTTTCTTTTTGTTTCCTGAACTAGTGTTTTGCAGCCTTCTTTATAAAGATCTTTCGTGTCTCTAGTTCGATTTATTCCCTAGTATGTTAAACTGTGGTTAGCTCTTGTTCATGCTCAAGAGAGCTCTGGTAGCCTAGTGGCAAAAAGCTATGCTGCAATCCCAAAAGCAAACAATTCATATCCACCAGCTTCTCTAGGAGAGAAAAATGGGCAGTTCTGTTCCCATTTGATTAAAGTGCCTCTGAAAATCCACGGGAGGCCCAGCTTTGGGTCAGTTCCCACTCGGTAGTATGCAACAAGAACA
>NW_006406527.1:0-1329 GCF_000299155.1 Elephantulus edwardii
GTTATCTAATGTTCTGGCTGTGTCCCAGTGCCTACAACAGCTCCTAGCACAAAGCAGGCTCTCTGTAAATTTTGGCTGGTTACATAAATACATGAAAGGAATAGATCCAACTTCAGTTAGCAATCTGAAACTTACTTACAGTCTGGGGAGACTTGGAAGAGACACTTAATGTCTCTGGGACTCAGTTTCCTCATGGGCAAAATGGGTATGGATGACAGATAGACCCTTCCTCAAGCAGTATGAAGAGTCAATGAGGGATCCCATGCACAACATTTGGAACATGGTGGGGAATGAGGAATGTTAGATACTATTATCTCCTGGAAAAATGCACCTTTGCCATGTCCCTCCTATCAAGAGAATGATAGTAGGTGCAGAGGATAGTATCAGTTTTCTTAAGCTGAGTCTCCTGAGCTAGAAGTGTGAGAAATATTAAGTGTCTCTCTGGAGACTAAGGTGTGCCTGCTACAGGCCATGGTCTTCGCAATCACTTGTTATGCATCAGAGAGTTGGACAATGACTAGGGAGGATAGAAGGAGAATTTATGCCTTTGAGCTGTGGTGCTGGAGAAGAGTATTGGCTGTACCATGGACTGCCAAGAAAACAAACAGATTCATCCTGGAGAGGGTTAAACCAGGCTACTCCTTGGAGGCAAGGATTCTGGGGCTTCGTCTGACATACTGTGGACATGTTGTAAGGAGGGACCGGTCCTTGGAGAGGGGCATTATTCTTGGGAGGGTGGAGGGACAGCACAGGAGGGGAAGACCCTCTATGAGGTGGATTGATTCAGTGACTGGTGTAATAGGGATGGGTGTGTCAGAGGCCGTGCAACTGGCATAAGATAGAGCAAGGTTTTGGGATGTTGTACGTAGGGTAGGTATGAGATGCAAGCGACTCGACGGCACATAACAACAACATGTGGAAAAGGTGCTTAACAAAATTCAACATCCTTTCTTCATAAAAAGAAGCTCAATAAAATAAGAATTAAAGGGAAATTCCTCAGCATAATTAAAATCATATATACAGAATCAATGGAAACATTACTCTCAATGGACAGAGATTGAAGGCATTTCCCTCGTAAATGGAAACCAAACAAGGAAAACCTTTCTCATCACTCTTATTCAACACTGTATGGAACATATTTTTCAGGAGGCTGGACTTTATGAAGAAGATTATGGCATCAGGATTGGAGGGCGACTCATCAACATATTTTATGACGATGACACAAACTTGCACACAGAAACCAAGAAGGACTTGAAGCATCTGCTGGAGGTCAAGGAAAACAGGCTTCAGAATGGATTGAAGCTCAAACAATGAAAGATTTTTTTTTTT
>NW_006406528.1:0-1298 GCF_000299155.1 Elephantulus edwardii
AAAAGTGAGAGAGATGACTATCAGCTTCCATAGAGCAGCTTGAGAGCACAAAACATAATCTTTGATCATAATGTGCAAAATCTGGTGTTAGAAAATAAAAAGGGAAGAACTGTCTTGGTATTTATCAAGGTCAGAGAACTGAAAAACAAATCAAAGCCTGAAATTGTAATACTGAGAGATTCTATGGGCAAAAACCATGAATGGTCCAAGAAGTAGAAAAAGAAGATGGAGGGAATACACAGTCAGTGTACCAAAATGAAATGGTTGACAACGAAATGTTTCAGGTTATAGCATATAATCAAGCAACACTAGTAATGAAGGAAGAAGCTCAAGCTGCACTGAAGGCATTGACACTGAAGGCATTGACAAAAAAAACAGGCCCCAGGATTTGATGAAATATCAATTGACATATTTCAACTAACAGATGAAACTCTGGATATGCTCACCCCTCTATGACAAGCTATTTGGAAGATAGCTACCTGGTCAACTGACTGGAAGAGATTCGTCTTTGTTCCCATTCCTAAAAACGATGATCCACCAGAATGTGGAAATGATTTTAAAAAGTCATTAATGTCGCAGGCAAATTAAATATTGCTGATGGTCATGCTAAAACAGTAGATTGACAGAGACCTGTCTGAAGTTCAAGCTGGCTTTTGAAGAGGTCAAGGTATTAGAGTTATCAATGTTGATGTCAGCTGGACCTTTGCAGAAAACACAGAATTCCAAAAGAATGTCTATTTGTGTTTTACTGACTATGAAAATACATTTTTTGAGTGTGAATCATGACAAACTATAATTAACCTTGAGAAAAAAGAGAATCCCAGATGTTTAATCATGTTCAAACGAAACTTCTAGCTAGACCAGGAAGCTCTTGTCGGAACAGAGCAAGGGAACTCTGCATGGTTGAAAATCAAGAAGGGCGTGCACCAGGTCTTTATCTTTTGTCCAACCTAGTTAACCTGTATGATGAAAAAAATCATTTGAGAAGCTGGACTCTATGAAGAAAAATGTGGCATGAAGTTGTGTCAACAACCTGCAGTATGCAGGTGACTGAACCTCATTTGCTGAAAGTGAGGAGGACTTGAAGCTCTTCCTAGAAACGATCACAGACTATAGCCTGTGAATGACAATATGAATGACATCTCAATATCAAGAAGTTTACAGGCTGCTCTGGAAAGCCATCTTTGCATTGTTCCTGGGATTTTCTGACTCTAGCTCCTCGCACATTTCATTGTAGTATTTTGCTTTGTCATTCCGAGCAGCCTTTTGGAATCTTCTGTTCAGCTCTTTAGTATCTT
>NW_006406529.1:0-1329 GCF_000299155.1 Elephantulus edwardii
GTTCTCTGTCTATATATTGGTTTGGTTTTTTTTTTTAATAATCCATTTTTTAAAATTGAGATTTTAATGAAAGTTTCTAGAGAATTTGGATTTCCATTCATTCATTGTTGCACATTTTCCTCCCTGCCCTTCCCCCCACCAGTTCACTTTTCTCTTTGGGAAAAAAACTCTCTTTCATTGTTGTATAGTTACAACTACCTCACTCCCCCCGCCACCCCAGTCCACTTTACTATGCAATTCTTATTCTGGTCTGTTGTCATGCAAATAATACCTAATCACATATTCCTTTTTAAGCAGTACTTTCCCTCATCTGTTTCAATGCAGTGTGCATAATTTATCTTTTAGTTTCCTCCCAACCCCAATGTCAGTTCTGTTTTATAACAGTGGCATTATCCAGTATGTGTCCTTTTGCTACTGAAATATTTCACTCAACATAATGTTCTCCAAGGTCACCCTTTTTGTATAATATTTCATGAGTTCGTTGTTTTTTTCCAGTGCTGCATAGTATTTCATTGTGTGAATAAAACACAGCTTCTCCATCCATTTGTTCGTTGATGGGCATTTATGTTGTTTCCATCTCTTTGCTATTGTAAACAATGCAGTAATAATCCATTTGTAAAATAATCTTCAGTTAGCTTTTGCTTCCATGTGATATTAATGATATTATTTGATAATTAATTTCCAAATTCTCTTGGGTCACCATTTTTGGCAATGAGAAATATGAGTCTCTTCTAGTCACTTGACCAGGTAGTGTCTTCCATATTTCCTGGCAGAGCTGGTGAACATGTCCAGAGCTGTGTCTATTCATTGAAACAACTTGTATTCCATTAGATCCTGGAAGATTTTTTTCAAGTAGCTTCAGTGAACCTTGAACATTTTCCTTTATTTACTTTACTTCTTGATATATCTTATTTCTTGAAATTATTCCACATCAGCGAATTGTTTTGGTACAGTGATTTGGGCTATTTATTTTGAATATTCCATCTTCTTTTGAGTACTCTTGGATTAGTCAAGATTTTGCCCATAGGATTTTTCAGTATTACAACTTCAGGTTTGAATTTATTTTTTAATTATTTCAGCTTGAAAAATGTCGACCGAGTTCTTAACATTTTTATTCTCCATTTTCAGCTCTTTGCACATTTTTTTTTACTTTTTTTTCTTTTTTTAATTGGGAAAAACATACTGGGGGTATAAGGAGGTGAGGGTTGGGGGCAGAAAGGTGAGGATGGGCCAGGATGCAGTTGCAGAGCTACACAGTTCGGTCGGTGGGGGGAGCAGGTGAAGGAAATGATGAGGGTCCAGAGGGGACCAGATACTACAGAGGAATGA
>NW_006406530.1:0-1225 GCF_000299155.1 Elephantulus edwardii
TCTTTGTTATATGGGATGGGGAGTTGATTATTGTTTGTTGGTATATGAATTTTATTTGTTAGCATTTTTATTGTCATTGAGATTGTTCGGGGAGTTAGGTGATGAGTAGTAAGCTAAGACATAAGGTTACTAGAAAAGATAAGAAGTATAGTTTGATTAGGCCTTTTTGATGGGAGAGATTAATGGAGGTAATTTTATGGATGATTGAGATTTTTTGGGGGAGTGTGTTTTCAAGTCAAATGAGGTCTAAAGTGGTTGATGCTAGGTTAAGGCTGGAGTTTAAGCTTTTGTAAGTAGGGAGTCGGTGGGTTGTAATGGGGTAGAATCCTAGTAGGTTAGAAAAGTTATGTAAAGGGGAGGGTGGATTAGTTTTAAGTTTAGTAGTAAAGGTATTAAGTTCTATAGCTAGGATGAATCCAAGTATGGTTACTGTTATTGCTGCTATTTTTAGGGAGATAGGTATTGTGAGTTCGGGAGATGATGTAGGAGGGATAAAGCTTGTTATGAGAAATCCTGCGAAGATACTTCCAATTGCTAGTCGCTTAATAGGGTTAATTAAGTTAGGATTATTTTCATTTGGTATAATTATTGATTGAAATAGTGGTTGACCTAAGAATATGAAGAAGATAATGTGAGTGCTGTAAATTGCTGTTATTGAAGTAGGTAATAAAGTTATTAGGAGTGCTCAGGCGTTGGTATAGGATATATTAGTGGTTTCGATGATTAGATCTTTTGAGTAGAATCCTGTAAGGAAAGGCATGCCTGTAAGGGCTAAGCTACTGATGATAAGGGCTGATGCAGTAAATGGTAGGGGTTTATATAGGCCTCCTATTTTGCGAATGTCTTGTTCATCATTTAGGGAGTGAATACTTGAGCCTGAGCATAGGAATAGTATTGCTTTGAAAAATGCATGGGTACAGATGTGTAGGAAAGCCAGATGTGGCTGATTAATACCGATAGTTACTATTATTAAACCTAGTTGGCTAGAGGTTGAGAATGCGATGATTTTTTTAATGTCGCTTCGAGTAAGTGCGCACAGGGCAGTAAAAAGTGTAGTAATAGCTCCAAGGCATAATGTGAGTGTTTGAATGGTATGATTGGTTTGTATCATAGGGTAAAATTGGATAAGTAGAAAGATTCCGGCTACTACTATAGTGCTAGAATGAAGGAGGGCAGAAACTGGGGTTGGTCCTTCTATGGCAGAAGGAAGTCAAGGGTGAAGGCC
>NW_006406531.1:0-1267 GCF_000299155.1 Elephantulus edwardii
CTAAATTCCAAAATCAATCTCCATAATAGTCTATGTGTTTCCGACTGCCAAGGGGGCCCTTTAGAGTAGTGAGAGAAGATCTTCACCCTGAAACCTACAGCATCCCTTTTCATCAGGAAGTAGCTAAGAGAATACACCATCCCCTTTTCCTTATGAATCAGGGTGAATTCTCTCTCGGAGAGGAGTGATATGGAATGGCAAAGGACACACTGACAAAGGAATTTAATCAGAACTGGCTTTGACAAGCACTGTGGCAATTGGACAATTAAAACAGACATTCAAGGGGGGGAAATGGAAAAACAAACTGGGGAGGAGGGTAAAGAAAACAGTGAAACAATGAATGAATGGAAACCCAAAATTTATGTAAATGTTCATTAAAACTAATAAAATTTAGTAAAAAAAAGAACTAGCCCCTATGACAGCGTACCCAAAGTGTGTGAAACAAAGTTTTACCATCTTTGCCTCTAAAAGCACCCTGATTGTACTTCCTTCAAGACAGACTTGTTCATTCTTTTGACATTTCATCGGCTATTCAGTGCCCTACTCTGTTATCAAAGCTCAAAGGCATCGATTCTTTTCTCATGTTTTTTCATTGTCCAACTTTCAGATGCATAAGAAGTAATTGAAAAGATCATGACCTGGTTCAGGCTCATCTTAGTCTTTAGTGGCATCCTTGCACTTTAGCAATTTAGAGAGGTATTGATAGTAGAATCCCCCCACACCCCACAAGTATGATTTCTTGTTTTCTATTACAATGCAGTTTATTAAATATTCAAGGAAAAAATATTATTGACGACTTCAATCCTGAGGAAGGATTGATCTGTCATGATGTTGCCTACTGATCCAATTGTGAGACTTTTCATTTTCTTGATGTTGATATTGAAACTATATTGAACACTGGAGACTTTGATCTTCTTCCGTGAGTGCATCAAGTCTTCATTTTCTGCAAGCAAGGCTGCACCACTTGCATAACACAGATCGTTGATGAGTCTTCCTCCAATCCTGGTGCCACATTGTTCTTCACAGAATCCAACTTCTTGAATGACTTGCTCAGAGTACGGATTGAATAGACATAAAGAAAAAGTTCAACTGTGACACAGCTTTCTGATTTGAGCTTTGTAGTATTCTCTTGTTCTTTTCAGAAAATGACTACTTCGTCTATGTATTGTTTTCACATACACACAGTTAAGTGATCTTCCCCAATCTTCCCAATGTTATTCATGATTTATTATGATCCATACAGTCAAGTGACATTGCATAGCCAATT
>NW_006406532.1:0-1281 GCF_000299155.1 Elephantulus edwardii
TTTTTTTTTTTTTTTTTCTTGAAGCAGATCACACCAGTCACTCCTATGGAGAAAAATGAGGTAGTTTGCTTCTACAAAGATTTACAGCCCAGAAATCCTATAGGGACAGTTCTGCTCTGTCCTATAGGGTCACCATGAGTCAGAATCAATACGATGACAGAAGGTTTTGGTTTTCCCATCCTAAGAAATAACATGGAAGGTCAAATTTCTTTGAGCAAAACTGATCCCCAAACATAAGGGAGATTAAATTTATTCACTCCTTGACTATTAGAAGAGATATTTAATAGAGTCCTCCCTAGTTAGTTGGAAAGCATGATGTGATTCTAAGTTAGAATTGAAGGGGCTGTTTGCATTTCTCCTTCATGGTCTTGTTAGCTTTGTCTTATTAGAAACAGTTTCTATTAATGAACTAAGAGGCAGATGGACCTTGGCAGCAGAGCAGTGCTTTGTTTTCAAGATGATGAGGGGAAATGTGACTGAAAATATCAGCTGGAATTTGAACTGAATTAATTACTAGACTTCTTCATGGCCAAAATATAAGTTTTTACAAAGTTGACTTTGATAGCACCTTTAAGGTATTAACTAATGAGAACAATAAAAAAAGTGAGATTACATTTTTTGTGGTAAATGTGTTACATAACTAGTTTTTTTATTCATTTTGCTTCTATGTTCATACATTGCAATTAAGAAAATTAGAACATTATGGATTTTTCTCATAAACTTATATAGTTTGCATTAACTTAACAACAGATGCTAGACAAAAAACAATTTTTAATATGTAAAGATCACACCTGCTATTCCGTTAAAGTAGTTTATATAGTTTTTGCAATTCTTCAGTCCTGAGGACATTTAAATATTATTTAAATATCTGCCACAGAAATTGTCCCAAAACACAGCAATTTGTTTTATATAAATACAAAGGCATGTGCCCCATATTCTAAAGATAATTAAAGTGATTTTCAAAGGTGTTAACTTTTTAAACCTTCAAACCAAAAGCTATTTAAGATCAATTACTCAAGTGAAAAACTGGGGGGAAAATCTGTTAATTACAAGACACAACCGATTTCTACTGGACTTAACAACTTATTCTCTGTTAGTTGCACTGCCCACCCAACCATGGGCAGTTCAAGTTCACCATCTGCTCCACAGGAGAAAGAGGGGCCATCTCTTCCTATGCATGGTTTTCTTTCTGAAAATCTGCTGGAGGTCCACCTATGAATTGATTCCTGTTTGACCGTCATGAGTAAGTGGGAGAGCTTGGGTGATTTTTTTTTATTATTA
>NW_006406533.1:0-1328 GCF_000299155.1 Elephantulus edwardii
GTAAGGAAATCCCCTTCTATTCCTATTTTGCTCCGTGATTTAATCAGAAAAGGGTGTTGGATTTTGAAGGATTTTTCTTCAACAATTGAATTGATCATATGGTTTTTGTTCCTTGCTTTGTTAATGTGATGGATTAGATTGATGATTTTTCTCTTATGTTGAACCATCCTTATATACCTGTTATGAATCCCACTTGGTAATGGTGAATTATCGTTTTTATGTGCTATTGGATTCTATTGGCCAGGATTGTATTGAGGATTTTTGCATCTATGTTCATAAGAGATATTGGTCTATAGTTTTCTGTTTGGTGGTGTCTTTATCTGTCTTTGGTATCATGAATGTGTTTTCTTCATAGAATGAGTGTGGGAGAATGCCATCTTTTTTATTTTATGAAATACTTTATTTAGAATTGGTGACAATTAACTAGTAAAATCATCGGGTCCTGGGCGGTTTTATTGAAAGTTCCTTTCTGACCTGTTAAATTTATTTTTTGTAATGGGTCTATTCAGGTGTTCTGCTTCAGCCTGTGTCAGTGTGGTTAGATTGTGAATTTCTAAGTAATTACCTATTTCCTCAAAGTTTTCATATTTGTTTGAATATATATTTTACATAATATTGCATTGTTAACCTTTTAATTTCATTTTATCCTGTTTTGACATTGCCTCTTTCATCTCTTACTCAGATTATTGGTATCTTTTCTTTCTTTTCCTTTGTTTAGTTTTGTTATTATTTTGTGGATTTTACCGACCTCTTCCAAGAAACAATTCCTGGTCTTATTGATGTTTCAGTTGTTTTTATAGTTTCTGTTTCATTTATTTCTGCCCTAATTTTTATAATTTCATTTATTTTAGAGGCTGGTAGGTTACTCTTCTTTTTCCACTTGCTGGACATGTTGGGTTAGAGAGTCAACTGTTGTTTTTTCTTCCCTTTTGATGTGATTGTTTATTGGTATAAATTTACCTTTGATTACTGGTTTGATTGTTTCCCAGACATTTTGGTAAGCTGTGTTTTCATTGTCATTTGTTTCAAGAAAGTTTTAATTCCTTTTTTATTACTTCTGTTACCCTCTCTTGTTCAAGGACAATGTTGTTCAGCTTCCAGATGTATAGATTTTTCTCCTTTCCCCTCTTGTTGACTAATTTTGTAGTTTTGTGGCCTCAGAAAAAGCTTTGTATTATTTCTATATTTTTAAATTTATTGATGCTTGCTCAGGAGCTTAAAATATGATCTATTCTGGAAAATGTTCTATGAAAATTGGAGAAAAATGTTTACTCAACCATTTGGGGGCCCACTAGTCTGTAAATATCTATGATACTGATTTAGTTGAT
>NW_006406534.1:0-1328 GCF_000299155.1 Elephantulus edwardii
TGTCACTCACGATGTTGTACTTCAAGATGGATCTAGAAATTACTTTTTTTACTATAAAGGCAACCCCATTTTTCCTTGTCTTTTCATCTCCAGAGAGTTTTGAAAAATAAAAGTTAATAGAAAATATTAGAGTGAAAAAGTAAGGGAAAAGGTTATTTTATGAACCTTTTATTACAGTTTTGGGTGTTTATGTAGTGTGTGGCATTAAAAAATGTATCACTATGTATGTTATTCTGAATTTTTTTCTTAGCCTGAAAATCTTGCTTTAGCTCACTCTTTTGCATTGTAAAATAATGGATAACTTAGCAATATCCTAACTCCTATTGGTCTTGACAGAGAGGTACTCTAAATCTGAGGACAAAACCTTTAATTATAAGAAGATACTTGCAAAGGAAAAGATAAACTCAGATAATTGTTGTGATAAAAATTTTTGAAATATCTTTATGTGCTGTGTGGGTGTTGCATATTTTGTTCACATAACAAGTACCTAAAAATTCTTAGTCCTAAAGGTAGTATTTTGAAAATTTAAGAGGAAAACCAGAAAATGTTGTCCTTAGAGACTCAAAGTAGAAAGAGTGAACATAATTGGTTTAGTTTAGCATTCTACAGAGGTAACACGAACTGTGACAACATGTCACTGATGAGACTCAAATGTTTCACAAATTGGATTAAGGAAACAGTGTTTCCTAAGTTTAATCAAAGTGACTATAATACATCCAGTGAAAACACGAGCAGAATACAACTAACTTTGGGAAATTATAATTTATTCAACTATATTAGGGAGCTCTGGTGGCCTATTGGCAAGAAGCTGCACTGCAATCACAAAAGCACATGGTTCAAAGCCACAAGTTGCTCCGCAAAAGAGTGATGGGCAGTCTCCTCCTGTGTAATTAATTGACTCTGAAATCCCATCAATGGATTAGCTATGGGTCAGTTCCAACTCTACAGAACTCAACAAGAATTCAGCTATGATATATAGTATTTAAGACTATAAATATATTGTCAAAATAAACAAAAATAGCTGCTACCATGGAACTCAGAAGAAAAAACATAAATGATAAGAACCCAAATGTAACTGGTTTCACCTGTTTTCTCTAACTCAGCAGTGTGCAGAGTATAATTTTGGTGCCGAAGTAGGGAGGAAAGTGATGGTGGCAGTGATGGATCAGGGATTGTTGTTGTTGTTGTTGTTGTGTGCCGTCGAGTCGCCTGCGACTCATAGCGACCCTATGTACAACAGCCCTAAACTCAGCTCTGTCCTGTGCCAATCGCACCATCTCTGACACTCCCATCCCAATTATCCCAGTCACTGAATCAATCCACCTCAT
>NW_006406535.1:0-1328 GCF_000299155.1 Elephantulus edwardii
AGTACTGAATGTACCATGGGCTGCCAGGAAAACAAACAGATTCATCTTGGAGAGGATTAAACCAAGCTACTCCTTGGAGGCAAGGATTCTGTGGCTTCGTCTGACATACTTTGGACATGTTGCCAGGAGGGACGGATCTTTGTAGAGGGACATCATGCTTGGGAGGGTGGAGGGACAGCACAGGAGGGGAAGACCCCCTATGAGATGGATTGACTCGGTGACTGGGGTAATCGGGATGGGTGTGTCAGAGGCTGTGCGGTTGGTGCAGGATAGAGCAGGTTTTAGGGCTGTTGTGCATAGGGTCGCTATGAGTCGCAAACGACTCGATGGCACCTAAAAACAACAACAACAATTTTTTAAATAAATTCTTTATTATTCCCTATTTATTGTTGCACAAGTCAATATCTAAAATTGAAAGCCAAAAGATATTATTTTAAATAATAGTTAATAATAAAAATTCTCTGAATCCAAGGAGCAACTGCAACACAGCAAAATTTGTCATCACTTCTTTACTATCACTGAGTCCTTTGATAAAAGAAGAAATGTGGGAAGTGATTAAATCCTCATTTACCGAGGAAATCTATCAAGTGTTATTCAACACAGGTACTTGAACTGACACTACTGACGATGGCAGGAGATTGTATACTAAAAGAGAGAAGAAGAAGGATGAAAAATTCTTTATTAGCAAATCTACAGGTATATACTTCTTTGTTTTAAAAGCCAATTAAATGCACATTAAATTGAATGTTGTTTTTGTTAAGTGCTCTAGAGTCACCTGTGACTCATAGCGACCCTATATACAACAGCCCTAAACCCTGCTTTATCCTGTGCCAATCTTATTGTCTCCAACACACCCATCCCCATTACCTGAGTCACTGAATCACTCCATCTTATAGAGGGTCTTCCTCTCCTGAGCTGTCCCTCTACCCTCCCAAGCACGACATCCATTTCTGAGGACTGATCCCTCCTTGCAACATGTTCAAAGTGTGTCAGACAAAGCTTCAGAATCCTTGCCTTCAAGGAGCAGGCTGGCTTCACCTTCTCCAGGACGAACGTTTTGTTTGCTGATTTTAAGCTATTAACTCTTCTGTTGGCTTCAGGGAGGCAGTTGTTGTTGCCATCGAGTTGTAGATGATTCATAGTGGCCCTATGAATGAAAGACCTGAATACTTATATAACTTTGATCATATCTCTAAGTTCATAGAGTTTCCGGAGGCAAGCTATTTCAAAAGTGGATGCCACTCCTGCTTCCAAGCTTGTTTTAATTGGGGAGCTCCACCAAACACTGTCCACCATGGGTAACCATTATCACATTTGACACATCAGTG
>NW_006406536.1:0-1313 GCF_000299155.1 Elephantulus edwardii
TGGTGCTCAAGTATTTTATAACTTCTAGATATAATCTCCTCATCTGACATGTCATTAGCAAACACATTTTCCCAGTCTGTGGCTTCCCTTTTTACCCTGTTGGAGAAGTTTCTGGATGCGCAAAGGGATTTGATTCTTAGAAGGTCCCATTCATCTATTTTATCTTCTCCTGGTTGTAAATTTTTCAGAATACTTGGAAGACTCTTTATGTTATGGATTAGGACTACTAAAGTTCTTCCAAGCTTTTCTTTAATGAAGTGTATGGTCCTTGGTTTTAGTCCTAGGTCCATGATCCACCTTGAGTTGTTTTTTGTATGTGGAGTGAGGTGGGGATCTTGTTTAATTCTTCTGCAGATAGTTTTCCAATTTTGACAACACAATTTGTTAAAAAGGCTGACATTTCCCCACCTGACTGATTTTATCTCCTTGTCAAAAATCAGTTGACCATAAATAGATGGGCTGATTTCTGGGTTCTCAATTCTATTCCATTGATCTACATGTCTGTAATTGTACCAGTACCATGCTGTCTTGACTACCACGGCAGTGTAGTAGGATTTGAAATCAGGGAGTGAGATGCCTCCTACCTTTTTTCCATTTTTAGAGTGCTTTGCTTATTCGGGGCTTCTTTCAATTCCAAATGAAGCTGGAGATTGTCTTTTCCATCTCATTGAAGAATGGAACTGGTATTTAACAGAACAGCAAGCAACAACTGCTGGTGAGGTTGTGGAGAGACTGGGACCCTTATTCACTGTTGGTGGGAGTGTAATATGGTGCAACCACTGTGGAGAGTGGTGTGGCGCTTTCTCAAAAAGTTGCAAATAGAGATACCATTTGACCCAGCAATTTCACTACTGGGAATATATCCTAAAGAGACCATAAATGACATCCAAGTAGATATATGCATACCCATGTTTTTCATGGCTTTGTTCACAATAGCAAGGAGTTGGAAACAACCTAAGTGCCCATCAACAAATGAATGGGTAGAGAAGCTGTGGTATTTTCACACAATGGAATACTATGCTGCATTGAAAAACAAGGAACTCATGCAATATTATTCTAAATGGGCGACCCTGGGGGACATGATGCTGAGTGAAATATCTCAGTCACAAAAAGGACAAATGCTATATGGTACCACTGTTGTAGAATGAGGCTGACATTGGGGTGGGGTAAGACTGAGAAAAACTGGATAAATTATGTTTACTGCATTGAAGTCTATGAGGAAGAGAATAGTTTAAAAGTACTATATTTTATGTCATTATGTTTATCATAAGAGTACGGAATGAGGGTTGCAGAGTGGATTATATTTGGGGTGG
>NW_006406537.1:0-1278 GCF_000299155.1 Elephantulus edwardii
TCTGAAATTTGAAACTGGACAAGGGCTGTGCGCAGACACAGTGAACGGTGGGAGTGGACTTGAATCGGGACAATTCCCTGCAGCTCTGACCCACGACCCCCATCTTCAGGTATTGCATTTCTCCCCGCAGACCCTATTCGCGCACACCCCTGCCAGCTCTGAAATCTGGGACTGGCCGTGGGTTATGCGTAGATGCAGTGAACGGTGGAAATGGACTTGAATCTGGACACATTCCTGCAGCTCTGACCCACGACCCCCATCTTCAGGTAATACATTGCTCGCCCCCGACTCGGCTCGTGCACCCCCCTGCCAGCTCTGAAATTTGGGACTGGACAGGTGCTGTGTGCAGACGCAGTGAAAGGTGGGAGTGGACTTGAATCGGGACAAGTCCCTGCAGCTCTTACCCACGACTCATATCTTCAGGTATTGCATTACTCCCCCCCGACCAAGCTCGCGCACCCCCCTGCCAGCTCTGAAATTTGTGACTGGACAAGTGCTGTGTGCAGACGCAGTCAATTGTGGGAGTGGACTTGAATTCGGGACACATCCCTGCAGCTCTGACCGACGACCCCCATGTTCAGGTATTGCATTGGTCCCCCCCGACCCTGCTCACGCACCCCCACCCCGCTAGCTCTGAAAATTGGGACTGGCCAATCGCTGTGCGCAGAACCAGTGAATGGTGGGAGTGGATTTCAATCGGGACACATCCATCCAGCTCTGACCCACGACCCCCATCTTCAGGAATTGCATTGCTCTCCCCTGACCCGCCTTGCGCAACCTCCTGCCAGTTATGAAATTGGGGACTGGCCAATGACTGTGCGCAGACGCAGTGAATGGTGGGAGTGGACTTGAATCGGGACAATTCCCTGCAGCTCTTACCCACGATCCCCATCTTCAGGTATTGCATTTCTCCCCGCAGACCCTACTCACGCACACTCCTGCCCTCTCTGAAATTTGGGACTGGACAAGGGCAGTGTGCAGACGCAGTGAACGGTGGGAGTGGACTTGAATCAGGACAATTCCCTGCAGCTCTGACCCACGACCCCTATCTTCAGGTATTGCATTACTCCGCCCCGACCTGGCTCGCGCACACCCCTGCCAGCTCTGAAATCTGGGACTGGCCGTGGGCTATGCGTAGATGCAGTGAACGGTGGAAATGAACTTGAATCGGGACACATCCCTGCAGCTCTGACCCACGAACCCCATCTTCAGGTAATGCATTGCTCGCCCCCGACCCAGCTCGTTCACCCGCCTGCCAGCTCTGAAATTTGGGACTGG
>NW_006406538.1:0-1268 GCF_000299155.1 Elephantulus edwardii
CAATATGGATGAAGAATAGTGTGAAATACAATGCACATGAACTTTGTAAGCAAACCAATATAAAATTCAAAAAATATAAATAAATTAAAAAATTATTGCCTCCAAGGAACAACCTGGAATCATGCTCTCCAGGAAAGACCTGTTTGTTCTCTTGCAAATCCGTGTTATATTCATCACTCTTCTCTAGCCTCACAGTGCAGAGGCATCACTTCTTCTGTCCTCCTTAGTCATTATCCAGCCCTCTGATGCATAACAAGTAATAACAAAGACCAATGCCTGGATCAGGTGCACCTGGATCAGGTGTTTCTAGACTGACATTGTTCCTCTTTAGTACTCTGAAGCAGTTCCTGACAACAAATTTTCCCAATACAGTTCTTTTGATTTCTGACTGCTGATGCCAAGAGTAGTGATTGTGGATCTGAGCAAGATTAAATCATTAACAACCTCAATCCTTTTCTTCATTTATCATGATCTGGTGGTGAGGATCTTTGTTTTCCTGCTGTTGAGAAGTAATCTATATTGAAGGCTTCAGGCCTTAATCTTCTGCAGAAAATGCTTCAAGTGTTCTCTGTTTCAGTGAACACATAAAGGAGATTTTCCATCTTTCTCCCACAGAGTAGTGGGTGGATTCAAACCATTTATCTTTTGGCTAGCAGCACATCTCCTTACCTGTTAGGTCACTAGAGTTCCCTTCAGAAGAATTTAGCTGTAATTATTTATATGACTATAGTTTTCTACAAAAGTCAGCTGGCTGACTGGCGGCATGGCTGGCATCTCAATGGCGGCTCGACTTTGGTGGCAGTCAAAGCAAGGGAAGTTTCTGGGGTCCTTTTGTCTGTGTGTTACTGCTTTTTTGCCCTTTAAAAGTAGGTGGGCGGCCCAGAGCCAAAAACTGAGGGGAAGTAAGGGCGGAGCCTGCGGAGTTTGCTCTAGGCGGTAGATTAAAATCCTGTAAGGCCCTAGGGCCTGTCTTTAATTATTTTTGGGGAAACATTCTTCTAGGTGGTATAGCCCTGTGTGTCCACTTGCTGTTCAGAGGTAACTTGTGATCACTGTGAAGATGAACACTGTGACACTGAAGTGTCAAATGCGGTAATGGTTACCCATGATGGACAGTGTTTGGTGGAGCGTCCTGATTAAAACAAGCATGGACACAGGAGTGGCATCCACTTCCATATATAGCTCACCTCGGTAAACCCTATGAACATGGAAAAAGGATGGAAGTCACGCAACTGTCGAGGACTTTTGTTCATAGGGTGGCTATTAGT
>NW_006406539.1:0-1328 GCF_000299155.1 Elephantulus edwardii
TAATTTTAATTAAAATTTATAGAGACTTTGGATTTCCATTCATTCACTTTTCTCCCTGCCTACCCCTAAACTCCAGTACACTCTTCTCCTTGAAAAGTAAAAGAAATTTTTTTTCATTGTTTTACAACCCCTCTCCTCAGGTCCACTTCACTATGCAGCCTTTGTTCTGGACTCCTGTTATGATAATAATACCTAATCACATATCCGTTTTAAACAGTTCTCTCCTTCATCTGTTTCAATGCAGTATACATTATTAAACCCATCTTTTTCAGTCTCTCCCCAACCCCGAAGTTAGTCGTGTTTTCAACAGTGGCACTATGCAGTATATGTCCTTTAGTGACTGAGATATTTTACTCAGCATAATGCCTGGCAGGGTCACCCATTTTGAATAATATTGCATGGGTTCCTTGTTTTTCAATGCAGCATAGTATTCCATTGTGTGAATATACCTCCGCTTCTCTATCCATTTGTTTGTTGATGGGCATTTAGGTGTTTCCAATTCCTTGCTATTGTGAACAAAGTTGCAATAAACATGGGTGTGCATATGTCTGTTTGAATGGTGGTTAGGGTCTCTTTGGGGTATATTCTCAGTAGTGGAATTGCTGGTTCAAATGGTATGTCTATTTGCAACTTTTTGAGAAAGTGCCACACCACCATCCACAGTGGTTGCACCACATTACAATTCCATCAACAGTGAATAAGGGTTCCATTTTCTCCACAACTTCGCCATCGCCAGCATTTGTTGCTTGCTGCTCTCTTAAATTTTGCTATTCTTACTGAGGTGAGATGATATTTCAAAGTTGTTTTGATTTGCATCTCTCTTAGAGCTAGGGATTTTGAACATTTCTTCATGTGCTTGTTGGCCATCTGAATGTCTTCTTTGGTGAAGAGTCTGTCATATCACGTGACCATTTTTCATTGGCTTGTTTACCTTTATCTTGTTGTGGTGCTCAAGTATTTTATAAATTCTAGATATAAATCCCTTATCTGACATGTCATTACAAAATACTTTTTCCAGTATGTGGCTTCCCTTTTTACCCCATTGGAGAAGTTTTTAGACGTGCATAGGGATTTGATTCTTAGAAGGTCCCATTCATCTATTTTATCTTCTCCTGTTTGTAGACATAGTCTTTCTTTCTTTTTTTTTTGGTGAGAAAAATTTATTACATTTAGAATTAGCCTGCTGGACTCAGTTTAGATGATCCCAATTTTGTTGGCAACATCCAAAGCATCATAATCAGGAGCAAGTCGAACATAGGCCTTCTTCTCTCCATCAGGCCTAATCAAAGTGTTGACCTTAGCCACATCAATGTCATAGAGCTTCTTTA
>NW_006406540.1:0-1321 GCF_000299155.1 Elephantulus edwardii
TATATTTATATTACCTATGTGTACATATGTTTAAGTTCATATGTATGCATGTATATGTATCTCTGTCCTGGAGAGGGTTAAACCAGGCTGCTCCTTTGAGGCAAAAAAAATTCAAGCTCCATCTAACCTACTTTGGGCATGTTGTAAGTAGGGACAAGTCCTTGGAGAGGAACATCTTACTTGGAAGGGTAGAGGGACAACACAAGAGAGAAAGACCTTGCATGAGATGGATTGACTAAGTGACTTGGGACAATGGGGGTAAGTGTATTGAAGACGATGCAATTAGCTCAAGATAGAGCAGGGTTCAGAGCTGCTGCACACAGGGTCGCTATGAGTCACAAGAGAGTTGACAGCACACAACAATATATATACACATACATACATAGATTGAAAAGAGAGGGAGAAAGAACACGTTTCTGACCACTCCTTTTCCTGATTTTGATCCTTGCTCTTTTCTGATAACTAATTTCTGGTCCAAGTATAGGTTTCACATGAGCACAATTAGGTGTTCTGAGATTCGCATTCTTTTCGATGTTAGCATCAATCTTTTGTGATCCAGTCAAATGCCTTTGCATAATCAATGAAACACAGATAGACATTCTTCTGGTATTCTCTGCTTTCAGCCAAGATCCAACTAACAATGGCTACAACATTCCTAATTTGACAACCTCTTTTAAACCCAGCTTGTACTTCTGGAAGTTCTGTGTCAATGTACTGTTCCAGTTGTTTTTGTATAATCTTCAGCAGGGTTTTGCTTGTCTGTGATATTAGTGATATTGTTCTATAGTTTTCACACTTAATTAGATCACCTTTTTTAAGAATGGGAATAAAATATGTATCTCTTCCAGTCAGTTTGCCATATCTTTTCAATCTATATGTGGAATAGATCATTCAGGAAGCTGGCCTTTATGAAAAGGAATGTGGCATCTGGTTTAGAAGAAGATTCATCAACAATCTGCATTACACAGATGATACACCCATACTCCCCAAAATGGAAAAAGACCTGAAGTATTTGAAAAAGGTCAAGGGCTGCAGTCTTCAATATGGATTGAAGCTCAACATAAAAAAAAACCACAAAGATTCTCATCACTGGGACAACTGGCAGCATCATGATAAATGGATATGAGATTGAAATTGTTAACAATTTTCAGCTTGCTTCCACAATCAACACTCTTGGCACCAACCTCAGGAAATCAAAAGACAAATGTATTGGGAAATCTGCCGTTAGAAAATCTCTCCAGAGTGCTAAAGAGTAATTATGTAAATCCAGAGACAAAGATGTGACTGACTTAAGCCATATTCTTCACAGTTACTTGTTAAG
>NW_006406541.1:0-1208 GCF_000299155.1 Elephantulus edwardii
TACGATAAACAGCTTTTTAGAGGCAGTTAATCACACAAGGAGAGATTGCCCATCCTTCTCCCACAGAGCAACTTGTGGGTTCAAACTGTATGCCTTTGGGATTGTAGCACAACTTCTTGCCACCAAGTCACGAGCACTCCCTAAGCAGGTCATATATTGTATGCTTTATTCTTTACTATAATGATACCTAATTCTATCCTAATAATTATATATATTTGCAATATTTTGTAGAATATATTACTATTGAGGGCAATGGATTTTTATCTTCATGTGATCATTGCAAACTTCAACTCAAGAAATTGGTGAAAATTCCTTGCAGAGTGACTAGTACACAGATGCATGGCCTTTATAGGATTAGCGGCCCTCTTCCTCTACAATCCTTGAAGGTCTTAGCTGAAGTAGTAATGCCTTGTCTTGCATATGAGAATGCTAGACCTGAAGATTAAAGGACATTTCCAAAAATTGCCCAAGAAGTTAGCAAGTAGACTGGATGTGGAGTGTGCTGAGCTCTACAGGCCTGAGCTCTTTCCACAAGAACCCTGGACATTAAGTTCTTTCAAAGACTACAAAGAAGCTCCCCTTGTAATTAAGCTTATTTGGCTATAATACCATGTACCCTACAAGACCAGTCAGAAATGCTGGTCTGTATTTAAAATGCATACAATTAGAGTGAATTCAAGAGAAGAACTAGTAAAATAGACTGCTGTTCTGAGTAGCTCAGGCTATAGAAGAAGGTGCCCTTGTGTCTTGGGATTTTGACACAGTCAATGAGATTTTAAGTCCGGGAGTATTTTCCCCCCTATTTTCTGAAATGCTTTATATACAATTGGTGACAGCTTTTCTCTGAATGTTTGGTAAATTTTCTGGTAAAGCCATCTGCTCCAGGGCTTTGTTGTTGCTGTCATTGGAAGCTTTTAACAACCTATTCAATTTCTTCTTTTGTGATGGGTCTGTCAGAAAAAATACTTTATGATTCCTTCCATGAAGTAAACAATCCTTGATATCAAAGTCAGGTATAGACCAAATAGAAAATTACAGACCAATATCTCTCATGAGGGAACTCCATGAACATAGAAACAAAATTTCTCCACAAAATCTGGCCAACAGACTCCAATTATGTGTGTGTGTGTGTGTGTGTGTGTGTCTTAGTGTCTCTGTGTCTGTGTGTTTGTCTGTGTGTGTACTGTGCTGATGTGTGAAGTAGTTAG
>NW_006406542.1:0-1327 GCF_000299155.1 Elephantulus edwardii
TTGGGCATGTTGTTAGGAGGGGTCCAATCATTGGAGAACATCATGCTTGAAAAGATGGAGGGTCAGTAGAGGCGAGGAAGACCCTTAACAAAATTGATTGATACAGTGACTACAGCAAGATGGGACAGGAGAGGGAAGGTTTTGGTCCCCTTGTTTATAGCATCATTGTGAGTTACAGTTGATTACACATAAAGACGATGATAACTATATTTTCACTCCTCACCCCACCCACTTCCATCAGGTCAGATCTGACTCATGGTGACCTGGTAGGACAATGTTGTCCAATACGATTTTCAAAATAGAAATCTTTGTAAAAAACAAGGTTTCTTTCTGCTCCTTCAGCTCAGCTGGTGGATTTCAACTACAAACATTTGATGAGAAACCTAGTATTAATTGTAAAAATATGTTAATTCTTTAAGATAATATGATCACAGCTTAGTGATATTCGTAGTCTTAAAGTAGTAGTGTGTTTTTGACTGATGTCATTGTAGATTTGGCAAAATACCTTATTAGCTCCATTGATAATATTTTTGAAGATACTTTATACAAATACATAAGTACAACCAAATGTGTATAATTATTCTTCTTTTTTAACATAAGTTAGAGTGTTTGCATATTGTTCTTCTTTCTTTCTTATTTGAGTGTATAGTATAGCTTGGAATTTTTGCCACATCGGCACATAAATTGCTTCCTCATTGAATAAGAAGCTTCCTAGTGTCTGGATACAGTTTTAATTTATATAATCAATGCTGAATTGATTTAGCATTTGTATACCTTATTTATATAAGTTGGTAGGTAAATGACAATAGTTATAGAAAGGCTACAGGTCTTTATAGGGTCACTATGAGTTGTGCTCAACTCTATAGCAATCAACAACAGGTAACTTCTAGGAATGCATTTGTTGCATCAGAGGATTATGTGCTTATCCCAGATACAGAAATTATGAAATTACACTCCTATCAGTTGTCCCAGAACTAGTTTGTTAAACATTTTATTCTTAAGGTGAGAAACTTTGACAAGAATGAGAATCCCAGAAAACACTTGATTGTGCTTATGTGAATGGACCAGTCATTAGAACAAAGCAAGGAAACACTGCATGGTTCAAAATCAGGAAGTGTACACCAGAGATGGATCCTGTCTCTATACCTTGAACAAATCATCTGGGAGGCTTGACTTTATGAAGAGGAATGATATCAGGATTGGAAGAAGACTCACCAACAACCTGCATTATGCAGATTACACAGCCTTGCTTGCTGAAACTGAGGAGCATCTGAAGTATTTGCTGCAGAAGGTCAAGGACTGCAGCTTTCAATATAGATTGGAGCTC
>NW_006406543.1:0-1327 GCF_000299155.1 Elephantulus edwardii
TCAGTCAGTTCTTTTTGGTACAGTGACTCAGTACATTCCTTCCATCTTGCTTTGATGCTTCCTAGGTCATTCAATATATTGCCCATACCATCTTTCATCTTTTGACTCAAGGCTTAAAATTGTTTTTCAGTTCTTTCAGCTTGAGGAATAATACAGAATGAGTTCTTCTCTTTTTATTCTCTAATTCTAGCTGTTGGTATATTTCAATATAATACTCTGCTTTGTCTTCTAAAGCTGCGCTTTGAAATCTATTCAGTTCTTTTACTTCGACTTGTTTTCCCTTTATTTTGGCTTCTCGATACTTTAGTGCAATTTTCAGTCTCTTCTGACGTCTATTTTGGTTTTTACTTTCTGTCTTTGCAATGACCCTTTACTTTCTTCAGATATAATATCTTTGATATCATGCCATATCATTCGGTCACTGGTGGTCAATGCTTCAAACCTATTCTTAATATGATTTTTAAATTCAGGTGGAATAGATTCAAGTTTATATTTTGGTTCCCTGGATCTGTTTTACTTTTCTTGGGTCTCAATTTGAACTTGTGCATGAGTAACTGATACTCTGACCCACAGTCCACCCTGGCCTTTTTTTTTGTGGTTTTCCCCCCTGTTTTTTAAAGTATATATTTTAGACTATTTTTTATATCGATTTATTTACAAAGGCCAAATACCTTGTTGATTTTATATTACTCTGAATTCTTTACAATTTTTGAATGCACTGTTTTTCACAAAAGATTCTTCTTATTTCCTTTACCCCACCCACCCATTGTATTGTGCAGCCCTATGACTAACACCCTAACCCCCATCCTCATTTCTCTATTCCCACCCTCCCCACCCCCGCCTTGGATCCTCATACTCATTCTACAATAATGGTTTTATACAGTATTTGTCCTTGTGGGATTGAGTTGGTTCACTCAACATAATGCTCTCCAGTCCCTCCCAAGTATGATAGTAATTTACAAAAATGATTGTTCCTGTGTGCTGCATAATATTCCATTGTTGGAATGTACCACAACTCAATATATTTGTTCATGTTTGGACGTCTGGGCTGTTTCAATGTTCTTGTGATGGTGAATAATGCCGCTTGAACATTGCTGTACAAGTTTCCATTTAAGCCTCAGTTCTCATTTTCTTAGGGCATATTCCAAACAATGGAATGACTGGGTTATAAGGAATTTCTATGTTTAGTTTGTTAAGGAAGTTCCAAATTGCCTTTCAGAATGGTTATACCATTGTATAATACCACCAACAATGTAAAAAAGTTCCTATCTTGTCATATTTTCTCCAACATTTATTACTTGCTGTCCTGTTAAACTTTACCACTGGA
>NW_006406544.1:0-1280 GCF_000299155.1 Elephantulus edwardii
CAGGACAGAGCGGAGTTTAGGGCTGTTGTACATAGGGTCGCTTTGAGTCGCGGGCGACTCGACGGCACATAACGACAACAACAGGTTTTAGATTTGAACAAACGTGAGAAGAGAACAGAAACTGAGACTCTAATACTTATTGAACAGAGTTGTGTGTCAGGCAAATTCTTGAAATACTGATTCCCCCCCCCCATAAGTCCTGAAATAGATAGTTGGACGCCAAAAGATTAAACTATGCAGGTGACAAACTTGCAACATTGAGAGTTTTTTTTTAAATTTAGGTTGTTTATTTTTCATTTCAATGAACATCTACAGAAATTTTGGGATTCCATTCATTCATTGTTGCACCCTCCCCGCACAAACCCCTCCAAACATTGAGAGATTTAAGAGTTTAGAGCCAGCGAGCACAGTATTGATTAATTTAAACAATATATAGTGCATGGTCAGTCTCTAAAGTTCTGGTTACAATGCAATAATTTTTTTGCCCAGCATTATTTCTTTTGATATAATAATCAGTGCTTTGATTATCTTATACAGAGGAAAAATAAGCCCTTTTATTTCTCTGTTAAGATATACTGGCAAATTTTTTTAATTGCCACAATTTTTGCTTCAATTATGAGGAATCTCAGCAACATTTCAGAACAAACTAAAAGAATAGCTGTAAGTAAAAAAATCTAAAAAAACCCTCAGTCTTTTTCATTATTTATTTCTTCTCTAAGAAAACAAATGGTATGAAAAATATCAATAAAATTTGCAAATTATATAATTTCATAGGATTTCCAACAGTGTAATTATGATGTTAATGTTACTTTTATTAAAGAACAAAGCCTGGTGTGATAAATTAGATCTTCTGAGTGGAGGATTTCTAAAATGCTTTTTAAAGAGAACTGTGTTTTCAAATCAAGTATAAACTATAGTTCAAATATGTAAACTCTGACAGACTGACTAGATTTTAATTCCAGCTCTGCTGTTTATTAGCTTTGCAAGGTAAGCAAATCAGTTAACATCTCTAGTTTTAGTTCCTTTGCCCACAAAATGGGTTACTATGAGAGCCAAGTTTTCAGATGAATAGCAAGTAATTGAAAAGACCATGGCTTGAATCAGGTGTACCTTTGTCTTTAGATATCATCCCTCAGTCCTGCTGCAACATTCTTCTTTGTAAAGTCTAGTACCTCAAATAATCTACTCAGGATATAGATGGAAAAGGTGTGGAGAAAGGATACATTCCTTTTTTTTATTATATTTTATTAATTTTCATAAACATTTACAGAGATTTTGGG
>NW_006406545.1:0-1327 GCF_000299155.1 Elephantulus edwardii
GTGTTTCCCCACAGACCTCTGGGAACTCAGCCAATATAATTTTCAAGAGAAAAAGATTAAAAGCATTTTCCTTAATGAGAGGGAACAGACAAGCATGCCATTGTCACCACTTGTATTCAGTACTGTATTGGAAGAGCTTGGTAGAAAATATGGCAAGAGAAGCAAATAATAGGCATACAGATCAGTCAAGAGATGGTTAAATTATTGCTATATACAGATAATATGATAGTGTACACTGAAAACTCCAAGGACTCAACAAAAAAACCCCTTTTATAACTACTGGACCAATTTAGTAGGGTAGCAGGATATAAGATCAATGTCCAAAAATCAGTGAGATCCTTCCACAGTAACAAAGAGAACAGAGAGAAGGAAACCAAGAAAGCAATACCATTTATAATTGGTGTTGTTGTTATGTGCCATCGAGTTGTTTGCAACTCATAGTGACCCTATGTACAAGAGCCCTGAATGCCGTTCTAGCCTGTGCCAGCCTCGCCGTCTCAGACACACTCATTCCCACCACTCCACTCACAGAATAGATACATCTCATCTAGGGTCTTCCTCTCCTGTGCCGTCCTTCTACTCTCCCAAACATGATGTCCCTCTCCAAGGACCAATCCCTCCCTGCAACATGCCCAAAGTATGTCAGATGAAGTTTCAGAATCCTTGACTCTAAGGTGCATTCTGGCTTCACCCTCTCCAGGGTAATGGTGATGAAAGAGGAAGTTCAAGTTGCTCTGAAAGAATTGGCAAAAAACAAGGCTCCAGGAGTTGACAGCATATCAATTGCTTTATATCAACAAACAGACGCTGCCCTGGATGTGCTCACTAAGTTGTGCCAGGAAATCATGAGGACAGCCTTGCTGGCCAATGGACTGGAAGAGATAGATATTTGTTCCCGTTCCAAAGAAAGGTGACCCAACAGAGTGTGGAAATTATCGAACAATATCACTGATATCACATACAAGCAAGATTCTGCTGAAAATTATCCAGAAACGTTTGGAACAATATGTCAACAGAGAACTACCAGATGTGCAGACTGGATTTAGAAGAGGTAGTCGTACTAAAGATACTATAGCTAAAGTTAGATGGATCTTGGCAGAAAGCAGAGAATACCAGAAGAATGTTAAGCTGTGTTTCATTAGCTATGCAAAGGCTTTTGACTGTGTGGATCACAACAAGCTATGGCTGACTCTGAGAAGAATGGGAATCCCAGAACATTTGATTGTGCTAATGTGAAACCTATCCTTGGACCAAGAGGCAGTCGTCAGAACAGAGCAGGGAGACACTGGATGGTTCAAAATCAAGAAAGGGGTCCATTAGGGATGTA
>NW_006406546.1:0-1265 GCF_000299155.1 Elephantulus edwardii
TGGATCCAAGCAAACAGAAGCTATTAACAATCTCAGTCTCTTCACTGTCCATCATGGTGCTGCCAATTGGCCCAGTGGTGAGAATCTTTGTTTTCTTAATGTTGAGCTTCAATCCAGAGTGAAGGCTGCAGTCCTTGACCTTCTGCAGCACAATGCCTGGGGCCCTCCTCAGTATACATATGTGTGAAAATATATGCATATATATATATGTGTAGATACATATATATGTATATAATGTGAGTATGTGCAGTGATGTGTGCCTAGATACAGGCTCTTGCATGCATACGTGTATTTATGCAAAGAATGTGGGTGTCCATGTATGTGAACACGTGTATGTGATTTTGGGGGGCAGGTATATTGTTGTTAGGTGCCATCAAGTTGAGTAGAACTCATTGTGACCCCATGAACAACAACAGATCTGAACCCTGTCCTATTCTGGGCTGTCATCATCTCTGGTACACTTCACCCTATGTGTGCAGACACCATGACAACCCGCCTGGTAGACGGTTTTCCACTCTTTCGCTGTCCCTCCGCCTTCCCAAGCATGATGTCGCTCTCCAAGGAATAGCCTCTCCTAGCAACATGCCCCAAGGACGTGAGACGAATCTTCATCGTCTTTGCCTTCAAGGAACAGTCTGGCTGCACCTTCTCCAAGACATAGAAGTTTGTTCTGTTGGCCATCCATGGGCTATTCAGCACTCTTCTCCAACGCCACACTTCAAAGCCATCAATACTTGAGTGCGTATATGTGTGTATACATGTGGCCAGGAGGGACGAATCCTTGAAGGAGGACATTGTGCTTGGAAGAATGGAGGGACACCGCAGGAGAGGAAGACCCTGGATGAGATGGATTTGTACAGTGACTAGGACAATGAGATTAGGTGTGACGGAGTCAGGGACATTAGCTCAAGATATGACGGGCTTCAGAGCTGTTGTACATAGGGTCACTGTGAGTCACAGGTGACTCAATGGCACATATCAACAGCAATATATGTTATATATATTAAGGACTGTATATCTCTATCTATCTATCTAATCTATCATCTATCCATCACCTATCCGTTATCTATCTATCTATCTCTATCTATCTATCTATCTATCATCTATCTATCTATCTATCAATCATCTATTATCTGTCTATCCAGTCTATCCTGTCTATCTATCATCTATCTATCTAGCTATCTATCTATCTATCCATCCATTATCTATCTATCATCTATCTTTCTATCTATCTATCATCTATCTATCTATCTAATCTGTCATCT
>NW_006406547.1:0-1326 GCF_000299155.1 Elephantulus edwardii
AACAAACAGCAGGAGTGACTTGAGGAAGAAAGATAAGAAGCCTCAGAAACCCAATGAGAACCTTTACAAGTCAGAACTGACACAAAGATTCTACAACAAGGGGTCTGAATTTTTTGATGGGCAGCTAGGGAAGTGATGGGAAAGGAGGGCTCAATGCTTAGGAAATACTGAAAAAAAATTATAATTTTTTTTTAATATTAGCTTAGGCAAATAAAATGCTACAAACACTGGATGCTTAACAATCACAAAATCCCTTTTGTAAGGAGATCTGGGTCTATTTCCAAGTTAAAGCATCTAAAGAGCAGCCACCTATCCTACCATCATGGAGACTTGTGTGTTTTTATTAAGATGACCAAGTTTTATCAGAGCATCTAGATTACAATCAACTGGGAATCAAGGCTTTCAACACATTTCTGAAAATCAGTTACCAAATGTCCTATGTATCTCCTTGGTGTGATCCCTAATTAGTGATGGGGATGGTGCAGAAATAGAAGCCATTTTGTTTAGTTAGATATAGGGCCACCTTGAGTCAGTGGGCTGTCTTGTGGCAATGTACAACAATATGCACTTTTAACTGAATTTCTTATGCATCTCTAGCACTTCATTATCTAGTATTTTCATAGAGTTCTGAAAATCCGAGTCTCCTCAGGTCTCATCATGTTGTACCCACTCAGGAGAAACCCACACCTTTCCCAGTATGTGCTTTGTCAAAGCCCAGCTCTGTCCCAGGAGACTGTCTTGGCTATGAACAAGTGTGAGTCTTGTGTACTCTCATTTAGCAACAGCAGGATAACACTTCTATGCAAGGATGTATTCCTACTCCCTGGAACCAACCTTGACCTGTACCTTGAAAGCAAAACAAAACAAAAGGAGAGAAGAAAGATGTAAGCTTAAGTATCTTCATTGTCCTAATTTCCTGCACTTACTTAGTGAGAAACTGAATCTTAAATACATTTCAGTGAATAGAAAGGTATAAGAATATTTGTAATATATTGTATGTTCCCTGGCATATGAAATATCTAGTGTAGTGTAGTAAATAAAGACATAAGTTGATTAATGATTACTTTGGTGGCATAGTGCTAAGGAGATGTGCTGCAACCCTGAAGGCACTCAGTTCAAATCCACCATCTGCTATGGGGAAGAGAAATGTGCAATCAACTACCATGATTAAGTTGCCCCTGAAAACCCATTGGAAGGTCAGCTATGAGTCTATTCTAACTCAATGGTACATAACAACAACAACAAACAGCAGGAGTGACTTGAGGAAGAAAGATAAGAAGCCTCAGAAACCCAATGAGAACCTTTACAAGTCAGAACTGACACAAA
>NW_006406548.1:0-1251 GCF_000299155.1 Elephantulus edwardii
AACAACAACAACAAATGTTAGAGTTAGTAGAGTGGCAGAATATAAGGTCTAATATCCAAAAATCAGTGGGATTCCTCTACATTAACAAAGAGAACTTAGAGAAGGAAACCAGGACAGCAATATCATTTACAACAATTGTTGTTATTGTTGAGTACCATAGAGTCAGAACAGACACATAGCTGACCTTCCAGTGGGTTTTCAGAGGCAGTTAATCTCACAGGACATTGCCCATCCTTCTCCTGCATTTACAATAGCCAGCCACAAATTGAGATACTTGGGAGTGAACCTAACTGGAAACTCAACAGATTTGTATAAAGAAAACTACAGAACATTTCTGCAAGACACAATAAAAGACCTAAATAAATAGAAAAGTGTTTTTTCTTCATGGATAGGAAGACTCAATATTGTAAAAATGACAATCCTACCAAATGCAATTTACATGTTCAATGCAATCCTAATACTGATACCAAAATCCTTTTTCAAGGAGATAGAAAGAGAAATTGTCAAGTTTATTGGGATAGGAAAGAGATAAGACCCCAAATAAGCAAAGCACTTGTGAAAAATGAAAATGAAGTTGGAGACATAGCATTTCCTGACATTATAACCTAAACAGTGGTAGTAATCAGAACAGCATGGTACTGGTATAATGATAGACACACAGATCAATGGAACAGAACTGAGAACTCAGAAATGGATCCATCTATCTATGGTCAACTGATATTCAACAAGGAAATAAAATCTATCAAATGGACAAATGACAACCTCTTCAACAAATAGTACTGGCAAAACTGGACTGCTTACCCTCATAAAGCTGAAACAAGATCCACATCTCACACTAGGCACAAAAATAAACTCAAGTTGGGTCACAGACCTGGGAATAAAGCCCCAAACCATAAAATTAATCAGAGACAAACTGGGGTGAAGCTTACATGGCCTGGTCTATAGTATAATGAGACTGCCAAATAGAGCCAGCAATGCCCAGTCCAGGATAAAAACTAATGAATGGGACTTTCTAAAGATTAAATCTCTGTGCACATAAAAAAACATTTTCCAACAGACTGGAAAGAAAATCTACTACTTGGGGTGAGGGGGGAGGGTAGGAAATGGCAATTCCATTTCAAATAAGGGTCTCATATCAAAAGTTTAACGAATCCTTCAGGGCCTCGACAAGAAAAAGACTGATCACCCAATTACAAAATGAGCAAAAGTCATGGGAGGAATTTTCACAAAGATACTCAGATGGCCAACATA
>NW_006406549.1:0-1326 GCF_000299155.1 Elephantulus edwardii
TGTGGGACATCATCAAGAGGAATAACATGCACATAATTGGAATCCCAGAACAGGAAGAAGCAGGTAAATGCACCAAGAAAGTTGTAAAAGAATTACTAGAAGAAAACTCTCCAGGCATAGTAAAGAATGAGAGAATATATATTTAAGAAGTTGAGTGAACCCTGTATAAAATAGACCTCAAAAGAAAAACCCCAAGATAAATCATAGTCAAATTTGTCAGAACCAAAGATGGAGAATTCTGAAAACAGCGAGGGAGAAACAAAGAGTAATCTGTAAGTGAGAGCCAATATGAAAAAATGCTGATTTCTCAGCAGTGACCATGAGAGCAAAAAGACAGTGGAATTACATATATTGAACACACAAAGTATACAAACGTCAACCAGGAATATTGTATCCAGCAAAACTATCCATCAAATATGAAGGAGAGATCAAGATAATTTCAAAAAAGCAGAACTTAAGAGTCTTTAAAACGAGACCAGCATTGTAGGAAACACTAAGAGACATCCTTCTTAGAGAAGTGCCACAGAAATAACCAAAATAACTAGAAACAGCCCTAAAAAGATTCAACAAAGTGATAGCAATATAGCCTTTCCTCTCAATAATTACACTGAATGTTAATGTTTTAAACATAGCACTGAAGAGAAAAAGAGTAGAAGATTAGATTAAAAAAACAAAACTCAATAATATGCTTTCTACAAAAGACACACCTGAAAAGTGAATATTAAAAAGCACTAAAAATAAAAGGGTGGAAAAAATACCAAGCAAACAGAAACAAGAAAAAAAGCAAAAGCAGTGAAAAAAGAAATAACACTACTATAGTATTTGTTGAATGCCGTCAAGTCAAGCATAATTCATAACAACCCTATGAACAAAAGGCCTGAAGCCTTTCTATAACTATTGTAATTTATCAAAGTTCGTAGATTCTAGAGGCATGTAGTTTAGGAAGTGGATGCCACTCCTGCTTCCAAACGTGTCTTAAATGGGGAACTCCACAAAACACTGTCCATCATGGTTAACCGCTATGGCATTTGACACCCCAGTGGCACAAGGTTCAGCATCACAGCAACCCCAGGTGACCTCAGTGCAGCATATTGACGGAAGAGTGCTCTATCACTTAGAAGAATGTTCCTCCAAAATATAATAACTGACTTTTAAATACAAAGGCTCTCCTCAAGGTTTTGTATGTGCCGTCAAGTTGCCTGCAACATATAGCGACCCTATGTACAGCAGTTCTGAACACTTCCATGTCCTGGCCAGTCTCACTAATACCAACACATCAACCTCCATTGCACCAGACACTGTATCAATCCAGCTCATCTGGGGTCT
>NW_006406550.1:0-1325 GCF_000299155.1 Elephantulus edwardii
TAAACTTGCTATTTGTCATCAGCAATTAGCCTCTCCACATCTTCATTTCAACCTGGTGCCTCCTTTTGGCAGAATTCTCCCAACATATTGGAGCTGGATGCCCAATAATTGAGATTGTTAAAAACTTTAGTTTGCTTGGCTCCACAATCAACACTTTTGGTACCAGCAGCCAGGAAATCAAAAGATGAATTGCACTGGGAATATCTTTCAAGAGTATTAGAGAACAATGGTGTCATTCTAGAGACTAAGATGAACCTGATCCAGGCCATGGACTTTGTAATTACTTGCTATGCATTAGAGAGCTAAACAATGACTAATGATGATAGAGGAAGAATCAATGCCTTTGAGTTTTGGTGCTTGAGAAGAGTATTGACTATACCATGGACCACTAGGAGAACAAACATGTTTGCCCTGCAGGGGGTGAAGGCAGGCTACTCATTGGAGGCAAGGATTCTGAATATTCTGACACACTTTGGGGATGTTGCAAGAAGGGACCAGTCCTTGGAGAGGGACATCATACTTGAAGCGTGGAGGGAGAGTGCAAGAGAGGAAAACCCTGGCTGAGATGGATTGACTCGGTGATTGGAGCAATGGGAGTAAGAGTGTCAGAGACAATGACTCAATTGAGATTGACTCAAGAGAGAACAGGGTTCAGAGCTGTTGCACATACAGTCACTCTGAGTCATAAGTGACTCAATGGCACATTAAACAACAAACCATAAGATCAAGAGCCAGTGGTAATGAAGGAAGAAATTCAAGCAGCAGTGAAGGCACTGGAAAAAATTAGGTCTTAGGAATCAATGGGATACCAATAGACATGTTTCAAAGGACAGATGCAGCCCTGAACCTGTTCACAAATCTGTGCCAGGTGGACAATTGCATGGATGGCTGATTGAAAGAGATCCATATTCATTCTCATTCCCAAGAAAAGGTGGTCCAACATAATGTGGAAATTATTAACAATATCATTAACATCGTTGGCCTAGTGGACAGAAAGTTATGCTACCAAGCCAAAGCTGGGTAACTTTAATCCACGGCCCTTAGGCCTGTTTTTTAATTGCTCTTTGTGAAACATTCTTCTACGTCATATAACCCTGGTCTGTCCACTTGCTGTACCGAGGTAATTTGTGGTTGCTGTGAAGCTGAACACTGATGTGTCAAATGAGATAATGGTTACCCATGGTGGACTGTGTTTGGTGTAGCTCCCTGGTTCAAACAAGCTTGGAAGCAAAAGTGGCATCCACATCTAAAATAGCTTGCCTCCGGAAACCCTATGAACCTGGAGAAAGGATGAAAGTTATATAATCGTTTAGTTCTTTCATTCA
>NW_006406551.1:0-1325 GCF_000299155.1 Elephantulus edwardii
GGTTCTGCCCGCCCGGTTCCCCTCACATCAGGAGCTGTGCTTCATCCGCTTCCAGAAGCGCTTGACGGCGCTGTGCCCGGCCGGCGTGACCACCATGAGCCGCTTGGCCGAGTTCTCGAACACGAGCACGCCCAGCTCCCGAGCGTGGGCCAGCAACAGCTCGAAGTCCACCTGAGACAGGAACTGGTTGTACAGGACGCCTTCAGTGAACCGGAGCCTATCTCTTTCCAGCTCCCACAGTCGAATCTGATCAGTGATGGTTGGGGGCAGCACAGGAGTCTGTTTGAGCATCACTGGGTGGGCCCTCGTCCTTAAGAAATGGATGATCTGCTGGGCTGTGATGCCATTGGCAATGGCCTGCTGCACACTCTCCCGGGTCACCTGTGCCACCACCATGTTGGGGAAGCGATAGAGGATCTCGGAGAAGAGGGCAATGAGAGCGATCTGCAGCTCCGACTCGGTATAGGCATATAGTCGGTAATTGGTTTCCACAACAATGAAACCAGGTTGATGTGCTGTGCCTCCAGCACCAGAGACACCTGATGAGAGATTGATAGCCAGACGTGTAGGGTAGTAACGCCGAGACGTCCTCTTCCTCTGGAAAACAAGTCCAAACTCACGCAGATGTTGCAGGAAGTTCAACAGAGAATCACTCACACCTTCTACAGAATAATCCTTGCCGAGAGTAGAGAAGCTAAGCTGGAAGAGGAAGGAGAGAATCTCCACAAGGTCCATGCCCCGGCTCTGGGCTGTCTGCAGATATTGAAGCATAAAATACCAGAGCTGGGTGGGCGTATCCAGCAGTAGAAACTGGAAGCCAGCAGAAGTAATGGAGGGGGGCACTCCAGGTTCAGCACTCTTCATAAGCCCAGCGTGGATAAGAAGCTGGGCCAAATCCCGACTGACAGCAGCACTAGGGGAACCCACCATGAAGTGCAGAACCACATCCCATCGCTCCTCAGCATACTTGTCCAGGGAGGAAACATCTTTTGCATGCTTGTCTGGTCCTAGCTGACTTGTGTCATTAGACCAGGCCTTTCCCCCACCCAGGAGGGCAATGCGGAGGTTCTGGCGGAAGATGGGGTTGAGGATAAGGCCCTGGAGACCACCAGGGAGCAGCTGAGTGTGCCAGATACGGAGGCCGCTCAGCAGCCCTGTACTTTCCTCCTGAGCCTTGCTGAATTCCTTTTTCACCCACAGGGCTACAGCAGCTTGTGGCAAAGGCTGTTCCAGAAAAAGCATCCGTGTCACCCAGTTCTTAGCCAACGGTGGGAGCTCCCTGAAGACAGCTAGGCAGGTGGCAGGGTGCCCATACAATCGGTCCA
>NW_006406552.1:0-1325 GCF_000299155.1 Elephantulus edwardii
CTTCTGAAAGGTATTCCGATCCTTCAGAGACTCTTCACCTAAAGGGCCGGGTAAGAATGAGGGAAAATAAATGCAGAGACTCAAATTGCTCATCCAGGCCAGTGGCACCCCCCCAGACTTGAGCCCCATCCTGTATCTGAACCAAAAATTAAACTGACTGGATACTCGCAGGGAATAGAAAATGTAAATAAATGTGGAGGGGGACCCCTGGCCTTTTTCTGTGGCTCCTCTTTCTTACAACATGCGCTCACACCACTAAAGAAGATGGGAGATGCCCCTAAGTTCCCAGGTCTGCCCTCTTCAGTGACTCACCAAGAAACTGGGTATAGAAGGAAGAATCGAGGATGGATCTCAGTTCTGCCTCCTGCACCTGCTGTAGTACACACAGGGCCCAGACCAAGTTCACTTGCAGAGCTGGGCTCAGGCTTGGCAGCTCTGATGCCAACTTTTTGTGCACCTACATCAAGAACAAGATGGAAGCGGAGAAAGCAGCCTCCATTCAGTAAATGTCTCTGGACAAACCACAGAAATGGCATCTGGCAGCCAAAAGGCAAAGAATATCTCTGGGGTGGCATGTATAAGTAGCTTAGCTCATGCCCTTGGAGAAGTGAACTGCTGTTGCCCAGACTGGCCAGCTATGTTGTCTGATGCCACCATTTACCTAAGCTTTCTCTACTTCCTCACTCGCAGGTGCCTAGGCCAGAAATCCACTCCAATAACTAAGTTAGTGCCTGAGGCAAGGGAGGAAGGTGCTTTTAGCAATCTCTGAGAGCAACCAGAGCTTATGAAGAAATAGCTCCAGCAGGTAGGCAAAGGGCCAGCTAGAGTGGTGCACCCTCTGCTGGCTGCTCCTGAAAACTGCACTACACAGCTTCTGGTATCCAAAGGGAACCTAGATCACTTGACCCAGCCCTGCACATGATCCCTGAATCTTCAAAAAGAGTGCTTTCCCCCAAGGGACATGTTTACCATTTGGGAACTTCCTGGATTATGTCTTAAGCAGAGCATCAAGGCTTTAGAGCATGTGGAAGATACTAATAAATGAGACAGCAGGCAGGACCCTGAACCCTGTCTAGCCCAATACTTGCTCAAACAGACCTACCACTACACTGAACTCAGTACATCCAGATTCTGGCATATGGGGATCTCCAACACCAGCTTTTTGCCCCCCAAATCCCACGAATATTCTGGTCTCAGTCAACTCTACCTCTGCCTTAAGAGCTTCTCACTTTCCTGCCTCTTTCACTCCCAAGCTGCTGCTGAAGGCTGACTCATGAATGTGCTGGTAGGAAAGAAGGGAAATAGGGCGACCAGGAAGCAGAGAC
>NW_006406553.1:0-1324 GCF_000299155.1 Elephantulus edwardii
GTCAAATCAGATCTGACTGGTACAGGAGGAGATTGTCCCTCCTTCCTCGGCAGAGCATCTATCTGGTGGATTCAAACCGTGCACCTCTGGGATTGTAGTTGCAGCTCCTTGCCACCAGGCCACCAGAGCTCCCCAACAATTTCCTTTTAAGTCATCATAAAAATGTTTAAAGAAGAAGGGGTGAAAAAGAAGGAAAAAAAGGCAACAGGGGTTTCAGAGTGAACAAATCTCACATCCAATCCTGGCTAGAGTGTAACAAAAGGGAAGCAGGACTATCATACAAAACTCCCACCTACAGCACGCTGTACACACTTGTGTTCCAAGTCCACCCCCATTCCCTAACGCTTCCAAGTCCACTATTTCCCAGCCTGTTGGGCCTGTCGACGCAGGAGCACGTAGATCTTCTCTTTGACGCAGTTTTTGTTGTAAGGCTGGTGTGTCTGGATATCGGCTCAGTAAACAAGACAGCTGAGGTCGGCCAGATCATCAATCAAATCAAACCATTGACTGCTATCATATGTGATTGAAGGACTGCTGGGATTCATTCTCTTCAGATGTTCTTCATACATTTTACAAACGCCTTCCATGCATTCATTCACTGATTCATGGTCTGCATTAAGTTCTGCCTTCTGGCCTCTTGGCGGGCTGTACCAACAAAGTGGTGTGACACATCGGGCCCACTCTCTGGCTGCAGCTGCTGCCAAACCCACCACCACACACGAGCCCTGAATTAAAGTTTTTAATTTAATGATTTAAAAAAGGAATTTTTTTTTAAACCACAATTTTATTGGCATAGCGTTTTGTGGTTTAAGAAGGAGAGAGAATACCGACTGAATCACTGCAATCACTTTCTACTTAAATAACAGATCGGCACACAATATAAAGTCAGGATTTTATTAAGAAAATAATTTGTCTAAAATCAAAAGTTAACAGCTAATCTAAAACCAAAAATGAAAAGACAAGCAAATCCATTGTAGTCAAATTGATTTAGACTCATAACGTCCCTCCACTGGGTTTGAGTGGCTGTAAATTGTAATGAGAGGAGACGGCCTCATCTTTCTCCAGAGCGGCTGGTGGGTTTGACCTGCCAATATTTTGTGTAGTTGCCCAACGCTGAACTTACTGAACCATTTTTTGAGAACTCAAAGGGATCATGGAACTAGACTACCAGAAACTGAATAGCCGAAAGGAAATGAATGAGAATACTCACAATTTATGAAGAAAAAAAATGGAATTAATATTGCACCACTTGTGTAGAAATTGTCAAATGAGAACTTCATTTACTGTGTAAACTTTTCCTAAAAGTCAATAAAATATTCTTTAA